>NW_022203111.1:0-4719 GCF_009176525.2 Contarinia nasturtii | reverse complement strand
TGTGTTATATATGTTTTTAAAAAAAATTATGGAGCAACCCTCGTATATTGAAATTATTTCTGCGTCACATTCACTGCATTCTAGATGCTTCTGTTTGTAAACAACTGTCCATTCATTTTCCATACACATATCTCTTACATTCATGTACGATATTACTTGCAGAGTCAGTGATTCGGTCACACATTTTTCACACATGTCTTCGCATTCGATGTGTTATTCATATTTTGCATCACCATAATAATAATAATAAAATACAACGCAATCATATAATGGAACTGACAAGGTGTGAAATGTTCGTGTTTTTAATTCGATCTCTTCTTCTGATTCGTTTTCCCTCTCTCACCGACCAAAACTCTTTCTGCTCATCTCTCGAGCGCTGCAAGCCAAAAAGTTCCGTTGCATCGACACACACACACACACAATGCTCCGTTTCGTGACAATATAACTTGCCATTGACTTTGACACTAAACACAATTATCCGCATATCGTATGTGAAAATAATGCTTGATTGTAATTGACTCCGTATTGATGCTCATAATTTATCTGGTCGTGTGTATGTTTTTTGCTTCAACTCGATGCTGAATACTGTCACTCCTTGTATTTCAACGCTGTATGCTCATGTTTTGTTTTTTATCATCGTTCGCCTTCGGCGTCTCTTTCGTGTCCATTTCGTTTTGGCTTGGCAAAAGTGAGACAGATACCAGAGAAAATGAGAAATATTTACCATTGCGAGACGCAATGTGGTTCTGTCGGGTGTCGTCATCATGGCCGAATGAATCTATACAGAAAATTCTCACATTGTGCACAATTTCTTTTAAACTGTCCGATTCAATACATTTCTTATTGGCATCCATTGCATGCAATATTCATACATACGTATGCTACACAACAACAACAACTTCACTCTTTCTATGGTCATGGTTTTACGTCGATTCCTTAACTCAACTGGCTACATCAAGATTATACATTGATCCTTTGCTGCAATTCGGATTAAATTACAATTTCGTATCTCATTCAAATTTGGATGCTTTCTGTTGCTTATGCTCTGTTTCACACAACCTTAAACATCCAAAGTTTCGATTCCAAACCACTTCATCCGATTTTTTTTCTGCTTTCAAAACCAAATTCACACACATATACAAACAAACAAACATTTACACAGAGTTTCGGTATAAATGGAATGGTCAGAAATATAAGGCGAGTTAATCGAATCAGAATGCTTTGTTTACATTTTTGGCCGTTTTCCTTTGGTTGAATATGGATTTACTTCGATTATTTGTGATCGGTGCGTGCGGTTTTCATTCATGTAAAAGATACAACAAAGTTGCTGTAAATGAGGCTCATTTGGTCTCAACCCAATTTGCTGATTCACAAATAAAGTTTTCGGTTAACCAAAAATTGCAAATTGACTTTGAAACATTGTAACATCCGAATCTCTTAATTTCGATTGATGTGAGTCAGACAAAATAGCGCCTACATTTTTTTTACCCAAAAATATATGTTTTTGTCTGATCCGAAATTCCAGGAATTGCTTTCAAACGATTTTCCTTCTGTCTGTTTCACTTTTAATCGTTCAGAATTGATTGGATTCCAAATGTGCCTCAATCAATCAATTGATTATGATTGAACTTTTGATGTCTGAATCATCAACTACGTAAATATTTTGAGCGAAAATATATTCCCGTTTTCAATCTGATGGCATTCGATTAAAATCATAATGAAATGTCGAACAAATCAATTTATTAAAAAAAAATACCTGTTCAATATCAAATTACATAATAGACATTTTAAATACGGGTTGTATAAAATAATATACCTGTAACAAAGGGCACCGTAACAAATTGAACCGATGCGATATTGCACGAGTTAAACGCAAATCGACATTTCATCGAAACCAAAAGCGCATTCAAACAATTGCATTTGAGCTGTAGCACTACCGATGATGCACTTTATCTATTTTTGGAAACCGACGCCTGTCAAGTACATACTCATTGTATTAACATGCATTTTAAATCCATGCATTTTTGGTCGTTTTGACAAATCGCTGCACATTTTATGCAAAATCGTTCCTTTGTTTTTATTACGCAAATGGTTGTACAGAAGAAGAACCGCACACACACGACATGAATTTAAAAAAAAACGCACTTGAATACATCAATTGACAGTTGACGTTTGAATAAAACTCATTTCAATTTGTGCAATATTCATCGATTGACATGAAAAACTCTTGAAAATGAACCAAAAGAATGAAATAAAAAAAATGACATACACACAAAAGTTATATATGTGCTGTCAATAATATCAGTATTTTCGATGGTTGAGAACGAAGACAACAACAACAACAAAAAATGTACGTATGATTGACTGCACTTTATTTATTTAATCCAGAAGAAGAGCTGCTTTTTGGAATACGCCATCGTATGCTGTATGAATTGATGCGTTGCGCAAATAGTCGCGGTTCATTTGATTTTGATCAAAGCGTATCATTAATGTGTATAGAGTTACCGAATTCGGAGTTGAATTTCGTAATGTCAACAAAATTGATTAAAAAAAATGAGAGACAGAAAAAAATCACGAGATAGAAACTTCGCTGAACATTTTTTTGTTTTCTGGTCGCCGTTTTTTTCGATAAATTACGAACAGTAACTGATGACCTCGTTTCCAGTCATATTTTATGAAATTTCTTGCACAGTCCGAAACCGAATACAAATTACACACGACAGAAATAACCATTAACATTGCTCTAAATCACACAGCGATATTGATCAAAGGCAAAATTTATTGGATTTTGTTTGAAAATTATTTTTATGTTGCCAATTTAGACTTAGTTAAACTAGAAAGATAGAGAGATGGAGAGAGAGAGAGAACCGATTTGACTGTGTGGAAAAATCTAAAAACTCAAAGTGAATAAATTATCGCAGAATGACTTCGTATTTTTTTTCTATCGTGAAATGTAGAATGTTGTGCTAGGCGACATTTTGCGTCTATGTCTAGTTTTTTTAGTAAACTTCGGCAAAAATAAAGATACAAAATTCAAAAATGCTTCGCATCACTGGCATTTGAGGACAAGCGAACACTTGAGCAGTGGAAGTAGTAGTAGCATCGGCAGCAGTGTTCGGTTTCATAAAAGTATCATCGGCGCACAGTGATTTATCGACAATTTGCCATACAGGACAAATTTCCTATTTCATGTAACATATGGAAAAACTCATTTGCTTCGTCGCATGAATGCAAACAATCTGAAACTATTCTCTTTTCATTGATGCTTTTTTGTTGGATCAGCGAATACATGCTTGGATTATATTTCACGAAATAACAACGGATCCGGATGGTGTTGAAAGATATGTTTTCTTTCGTCAAACACACAATTCCACTGGAGTAAAATAAACAATCGGATCACATAACTATTTGCTTTATTTCTTTCCGCATTAAAATCCGGATCGCTATCCGAATTATGTTTTTAAAGAAAATCACATCGTTTTATGTGTCGAATGAAATGTTGACAAAGTAAAAATGTTGCTTTTCCTCCGTAAAATTGCGCTCAAAATAGACAATATATATATAAATTGTGTTCATTCATTTATTATGTCGGTTTGAAACTATTGTACTTCCTTGCTTGCTTGCTTCAACTGTATTTGGTTACGGTTTGCTTAATTGTAGTGATTCCATCGGGTTTATATGAATTTCGAAGAAAATTTGTTGTCGTCTCAAAATTAAATTCACATTTTCAAGTGGCATCCATACACTTAAACTTATTTACGGTAAGTATGTACCTCTTTTTGAGAGTATCGAGACCGAGATACACAATTTATAGCATTTAATTTTCTGGAAACCTAACACCAAGTTAAAATAGCCTGAAGTGGTTGTTTTCGCGCCACTATTCTGTGATAAAAATCATTGGTGAGATGCACTCAATTTATTTGTTCATTGTGTGTGTGTGGAAGAGTGCGAGGTTTAGTGGCTTTTGATTAAATTTATTATAAATTGTTTACCAGCAATATTTGTAATTGAAACAAAATGGTCTTGAGTTGTCGTATCGTCGCCAAAGCATATCGGTTCATGCGGGGGAAATATGCAGGAAATCATTTTGCCGAAATGAAAACGGAACGATAAATTGGAAACGGTTTCTTGGCAACCGAAAATGCATGGTTTTAGTGTTGCCGGTTTATGGGTAATATGAAAGATGACGCAAATCACGTGTTCGTTCACTACGTCAGTTATTTTTGTGATGAAGATTAAGAGGAAGAGGCCACTTGAAAAAACATACAAACACTGTTTTTTATTTATTTTTGAACGATGAATGTGTGTATTTGTATACACGTAATATGAATGCATTTAATATGGGCATCACAAACGTTTTCGTTTTACGAACCAACACTGGAGTAGAGAGAGTATAAGCAGAATGAAGACATTAAACAGAGAAAATATCGCTTTGCTCAAGCTGAATCGATTGAGCTGAAAATGCAGAACAGCGCGCACTTAAGATGAATTCGAGTTGGTCATTTGTTCGAGGCGTTGCCATTTCTCATTTCTCATCGGTTATTTATGTTAAGCGCATGTTGTTGTGGTTTTTTCCTTCCATATGTGCCAAAGCCGTACTTTACTCACTCACAAGAGAACCTTCTCAGTCAAATCTCCCAGCGTGCATGTGTGTATGTGTGTGTGCCTCTGTACGTAGGTTGCTCCATAATTTTTTTTAAAATGGTACTTATAGTGTTG
>NW_022203110.1:0-1234 GCF_009176525.2 Contarinia nasturtii | reverse complement strand
CCATTCTTGATTGGTTGCGAAGCCCTCCTTGTGAGTTTCGTTGTAGTATAAACTTTAAATATAAAGCGATTATTTCCTATTCGATTGTGGTCAATTCGATTTTCTTCAGGAAGAATTGAATACGTGTTACAAATATACTAACTCTATACTGCCACATCAGTTTCTCGGATATCGCTTGAGCAGATTATTCAAAATGGAATGGTGTCATCCAGTATTTTTTGCCATCAGCAATTATTTCGACTTGTTCCTTGAGTGTATTTATGTTATCGATGTAGGCTTGTATTTCTTCTGGAAGAATTGACGTTCGTGATGTTTATGTTTCATATTTTTCAACTTAAGTTTTATGCTTATCTTTCAATAATTACTTTTGTTCAAGATCACATTTTATATTTTCTTTTAAAGCACGTACTAAATTAGTATAAATGTAAGAACACAATGGTAAGCAGAGTTAGTTCAATTCTTTACGTTAATAAAGATACTTGATAAATTGAAGATTACTTTTTTAATGTTCTAAATTAACAGAGAACAGTATGGTCATAAATGGATTGAACCATCTCCACTGAATTTTTTTCAAAAGTTCTTCGCTGTATGCTCTTGGCGAGCTCAATATCTTGCCAAAGAGCCAAAAATGACGTATCTTTGTTGAAAAACACCCCGTGTACCATAATCTAGAAATTCTCCAAAAAACGAAAAAAAATTTTGGAACGAATTTTCCCAGATATTACACATACACCAAAACATCACAAATTTAGTCCCCAACAAACGCTCAGTTTTTCACGAAAAAAAAAATGAGTGCAGTTTCTTAAATTTTGGTCGGTGTGAAAAAAGTCATGGTCATTTTTCCAAAAAAACAACACATGCAGCGCCATCTAGCGATCATTTTAGAAATTTTTTCCAATCTGACGTCAGATATGGATAGCTGAGGTTCGTAGCTTTCCAACGACATATAGATCATTACCTCACCTTTTATATGCACAGAAAGTAGGCCATTCGATGAAAAACTGAAAAAGTGCATTCCACTTTTTTTCGAACCTAGACCCCAGGCACTTGCGCGACGAAATCGAAAAATTCGAAGAGACATGTATGCTCAGTTTTCCATCTACTTTCGAATAAAATCGGTCTCGGGCGATTTATCAAAAACTACGGAAAAAAATTTGCGGACACAAAAACATATCATTTCAAAAATGTCGTGTTTTTTCGTAAGATTTTTTGACATATCATATCTCGGCCACTT
>NW_022203109.1:0-2569 GCF_009176525.2 Contarinia nasturtii | reverse complement strand
TAGAAGAAACCTAAATGCCCATTTGAGTCATAAGGGGTGAATATTCCATTGTGAAGTCACAATGAAATGGGGTATTTTTAGTTTTCGACCCGAATTAAAGGTTCAAGTTAGATGGAGTTAAACATATGTCAAGGGAGATTGACAATGTATGGGGCCTATAGGTAATTTTTCACGAGGAATCCGAATATGTTATTAATTTTGGGGTTAGATTGGATATGGACCCGATTTCGGGGTATTTTTCGAAATTTTCGTGAATTTTGTAGGGGGACCCCCCTTGGGGGGTGATGGGAGGGGATGGGCAATGGCCTAAATGAAATGTGCGGATAAAATTAGTTATAGTTGGCCATACATTTGAGTACAAAATTCCTCACCCAAAATGTGAAAAATCGACTTTGTATCATTTTACCCCAATGGGGGGGCTCTTTGTTGTTGGGAGACTTGGGGTGAATGGGCACGAGACAAATATCATTTCTAGGGTAATTTGGGATGCTGATTCCGAATTTCGAGATTTCGAGTAAAAAAAATCATGTCTTGGGGGTTTTTGACCCCCGACCCCCCTGGGGGGTGGGGGGACTTGGAGGGCAGGGGTCATAAAAAATTTCTCTCGTCATTCTGAACAACTTTGTAGTACATTATTTTTTGATCCGACCAAATTTTGACATGGTGGGGTGCTCCCCCGACCCCCCCTCATGGTATGGGCACCCCCTATTTTCACATACTTATTTTTTCGCCACTTTATATCGATCTGTACTAAGGAAATTTAAAACTTTTTTTAACACTTCGATATGTTTACTGGTGAGATATCGTTTCGAAATCCTGAAGGAGTGCGAAAATGGATCGATGAATGGATAGCGTCAAAAGATGAGGAATTCTTTCGACGCGGAATCGACAAGTTACCAAGAAGATGGGCGGAAGTCAAAGCCAACGATGGGCAATACATTGGTTAAAAAATATTGTACAGTTGTTTCCAAATAAATGTATCTTTTCACACAAAAATCCTTTAAAATTAATTGGCACACCCAGATAATATTTTACATAAGACTCATAAATAATACACCATACTATGAAATACTAACAGAGTCGATTGTATTACATTATATCACACGAGACATTATAGTCCTTGTGCTGATTTTTATTGATTAAAAATGATTTCGTTCATTAAATCAGAATTTTTTGTTTCATTAAATCAATAGACCGGCAAAGTAGAGTTGAGTCAAATACGAAATGCCGACCTAAGTGAAACAAGTGCCAAGATGACAAAATTGAATGATGAAGAGATTAATCGTATTGAACGTGTCGTTGTTGCTGTGAACGGGGAACAACAATTAGCTGATATTTTCAAACTTACCATCGATTGTTTCGAAGAAGTGTTCGACTATTTATCGCTGCGACCGATCTTGTATCAGTGGGCCAAACATGTAAACGAATGAAACGAATTCCGGGACATTGTTTCCACTATGGAGCCGAAAAAGCGTTTTTTATAAAGATAGTTTTTACCTTGGCATTGTTAAGATAGATTGTTTCATCAATTTGTTACAACACGTCCTGGTTGATGATTATCTAGTTTCTGCACCTAATAAGATGCATTTGGTAACTAAATTCGAACGCGTAGAGATAAGCGCCTTTGCAGCTATTAAATGTTATGCTGCTTTGCCAAATCTTAAAGGTTTATGGTGCACGAAGAAATATTGCCACGACAAATCTACCCAGCGTTGGAATATTTGGAAATTAGATGGTGTGATGATGAAGAATAACCAGCTATAAAACATTCATTGAGCAAAACAAAACAATTAAGGAATTTTTCTGGTCAAACAGAAACTTGATCAAAAATTCAAACATCAAATTGGATACATTGATGATTGATTTGAATTGGATACATTGAGTTTATTGATTTTGGCGAAGATGATGTCGATGTATATTGCCGTTTACTAAAAGAGCTTCAATAGAGAGCACGGGAAGATATTGTAGGATAATTTACATAATTTTATACATATAATGTGAAATTTCGCTTTTAATTTCAATTCTTTTCATCAAATATTTAAAATAAAATTCAATCAAATCTATTTACAAAATCATCCGATAATTTGGTTGTAGCATCGTTTTATTAAAAGAAGAATAGAAACCATTACGAATGTCAATATAAAACATACAAAATATCTCTTACGTTTTTGTTGAAACGAGCCACATCGGCCAATTAGGATTTTTATGTTTGAATTACTTTTTCTTATATTTTAAGAAGAATTTATAAAAAGACCCATAAAGGATAATGTCAAACTCGTTGTTTTCTTTAAAAAGTTGAATAGACCAATATCTGTTTTTGAAAATGTGTTCGGAACAGAAGATTAAACTTTGTGGTGAAGTTGTGACTATTTGGTGAGTATGGATATCTATCAACGCTTTAATATATTACAAATTGTGTAATTCAAGCTAGATGAAAGAAACAAATCATCCAGATTTATTATATTATTTCATTATTTGTCTACTTATTCTCTCTTTCTACAGCAGGAGTGCGAAGTAGTTCGTAGCATACTGTGTTCATATACATTTTCAAGTTTGAAAATCTTTAAAG
>NW_022203108.1:0-2051 GCF_009176525.2 Contarinia nasturtii | reverse complement strand
TGGCTGTCGAACGCAGCCAGCATATTGTTCATCTCGTTTCGCCAGCCCATTGTTGATGCATTCATCTAAGGTAGAAAACAGGACAGATTACAGTGAGATATGGCATATTGTCATGAAACTGGATGTATGCTTGCTTTTTTTAACTAACCATTGTGCAAATGCAAGTGGCCCAGTTACCGTACCACACACGCTAAACATCAATCGGCAATTGACATACAGTGTAGACAGCAGCGCTGGTTATTTTAACACTGGAAGTCAGCTGAGGTTCAGTGTGTGGCACAATAGATGCCATTTGCTAATGTACATTTTACAATGGTTGGTTGTAGAAAATCAGAGCATTCACCTACACTGAGCATAACTAAGTTTGGTTATAGATACTCTTACTCTTTCTTACCTTGTACTTATTAATTCTTTGTTACACGAAACTTTTTGCAAAAAACTCAAGAATGATGAAATGGAGCAGTATCCTCACGGTTTATTGGAATTTTTGAGACTTTAAATGCTTTTTTATTAATTAAATCGCATGCACCGCAAGAAATGAATGAAACACGTGCTTTATGCAGGACGACATATGATGACAATGACTATGCTTAGTTTGAAGCCATGTCATGAGCTGTCAAAAGAACTGTTCGCCACACTCATTTCGGCCTTGTGACCAATTCAATTCGCTGCTGGTATTTTTGAATATTTGTGGCCAAAAGCGGTCAGTGAGGATTCAAATTGAGAGAATAAATACATTTTATTAGTAGCGGAGTTTTTATTAGCTTCGAAATAAAACGACTTCTAATAGCAGAAACCATTGAAATTAACATTTATTTGGTGTAATAAATCAACAATGTAGTTGGATTAAGTTTTTGTGTTAAAAATGTATGCAGTCATGATGCTTGATGATGAGTAATGCTTGATTGCATGGATGGTATCCATATGCTTTTTCATACCATTTTTCTGTTTAAATCCCTTCAAACAAATTTCGCACCGAAATGGCTTCTCACCGCTGTGCTTTCGCATATGTTGTCTCAACTTGGTTATACATAAAGTGCCAAACTTCTTGCACACATAGCATTCATATCGCCGGTTTTTGCATACCCTTTCATGGCCATCTCTTTCCGCCTTCTGTGGAAATTCATTGAAACAGCCTCGACAATGGAATGAAAGTTGTTCGATGTGAAGCGCTTTGTGGATTTTCATGTTTTGCATAGTTGTGAATTCTTTATGGCAAACATCACATCGAAATGGTCTCTCGCCGGTGTGAGTGCGCATATGCAATGTTAAGTTATATTTTCGACTACTACCGTATTCACAGAATTTACACTTGAATGGTTTTGTCATATCCGGCCGGATTTTCCCGGTTTCTGAAATCGAATTCGGCACAGCCTTTGATCTTCTTCCTACCATCTTTTTACTTTTGACACCACTTATGATGTTTGGTTCATTGTTCAATGTGACCGTAGATGTGAGCTCATTTGCTGCATCCGCATTGACATTTATCCGAAGGCAATCGACTAGATCCATTTCCTCCGCCTTCGTTGGGTTTTTCATTTCATTTCCAAAACAATCATCATCGTAGCGCTTCGATACTTGGTAGGTGGTTTTTTTCATGTGTGACATTTCAGTGTATATTCCATCGTCGTCAAGTTGAATAACATCGTTTAATTCATGTGATATGTCGTTATCGTCGTACTGCAAAGCACGAGCCATTTCCGATGCTTGATCCTCTTCGTCGCCTGGCTCCAAGAAGGACTCCAATGGGCCAATACTTATTGGTTGGATATCGTTCATGTCATACCTTGGAGTATGAAATGAGTGCGGATATTCTTCGGATGTTGACGTGCTCGTACCTTCAAACAGTGAATTAATCTCGAATTCGTCATACGTGTTCTTGATCCTACAAACAGATGTCATGACATTTTGTTAAACAATAATGAATTATTATTGTAAAATTACGGAAATTATTGTTTTTACTCACCGATCGTACGAAACACACAAAAAATATCGCTTGAAATCAGCATTGAGCGGTACTCCATTGCGTTTGAATGCTATTTTGATATTTT
>NW_022203107.1:0-4081 GCF_009176525.2 Contarinia nasturtii | reverse complement strand
CAAATTCCTATGAATAGGACTCAAAAAAAAGTTTACAATCGAAGTGTCCCTCAAATTTATTGCAAATGAAAATGGCACTTAGGAAAATTTACATGAATCTTTTTTGTAGGGACATTTTAGTTTGAAACAAATATTCGGGACACTTTCATTTGAAATAATTCTGCGGGACACTCCAGTTTGAACAAAAATTAAGTTTCATTATTATTCTTAACCATTCATGTTTGTGATGTTCCTCATTCATTTTCCATTTTAACCAATGTCCAAGTTTCGGATTTCCAAAAAATTTCGTGCGACATCTTTTTCGTCTCTTCAGACTAAATGGCCGATTGGCTGGCATCTCCGATTCACCAAAGAAAACCATTGATGACTTGTTGTTGGTAACTTGCATGGCGATTGACGACTTGCAATCGTGCATATTCACGTGATGCATATGCTACCATTCCTTTTGGTGTACAGTGTGGCATTAGAATTTCAAAAATACGGAAATATATTTCAATATACGGAAATATATATACGGAAATATATTTTTCGGAAAAATTTGAATATGTTACATAATATGATATTAACCTATTAATGCATATCAAGCACCGGTCTTGAATATCATTGATTTCATACATAAAGCACAAAGTTAAAGTGTACTCTACTGGCGGCAATATTTATCTTTGAAAATGTCTTTCATTGAGGACAATTTTGTACACTCAACATAGTTTCTATTTTTTGCCGTTTGGCCGCTGAAAGGGGTCATTCAATGACATTATGTTTTTATTTGCTATAGCAAACACCAGCCAAACACGATAGTCCGGTAGTCGAAGTATCGCCAATTAGCTCTAGAACGAGTTCGCCAGATTCACAAAATAGACGCAGTTCACGCCAAGATTCAATAGGAAGTGGGACATCAAGTGGTAGTACCCCACGTGTTCGTGAAGTTCGTGAACAACAAATTTCATTAAACGCTCCCCCGATGAGTAGTCCACAAATTACTACAGTATATAGTGCCGATAAACCACCTATACCACCAAGGGGGCTTCCACCACCAGTTCCTCAACGACAAATATCTACAAGTGAGACTGTTCAACTTCGTAATCGTATGCTCTAATTTTAAAATTATTTATTACCTTGTATGCTTTCGTATATCATTTTGGGATAAAAATATTTTCTTTCTTAATTTTATAGGGGAAGGAAACAATAATTATGGAATTAATATTCAAGGTAATTTATTTTAAATAATTAAGTTCCTTATATTTAACTGAAAAACACGCGTGTTTCCTTATTTAACACCACTACTTGAATAACAAATCCAACATTTTTTTATTTATTCTAGATTCAGTAGATCATTGGAATACACAACAAATTAAAATGGGTAGGTCATAGTTATATTCATATTAATAGCCTTGTCCTTGTTTGATTTCCAAAAGTGATGAAACTTGTCAAAGAATGTTTCAAGTTAAATTTTCTGTGTAGTATGTGAAAATGTTTCGAGACACTTTTATAAAAAAAAAAAACATTTTAGAAGCACCACCTTTACCAGCAACATTACCTCCAGTGGGATGTACCCTATCATATGCTAGTGGTTCCAACATAAACAATAATAATTCAGGAGGGAAAATGAGATCAACAACATGGCATTCGCAAACTCACAGCGTCGGTTTAAACAATAATTTATCCAATCAGATGTTAACTAATAACAACTTTTTGGATAATGAACGAGCTGCATCGGCCGGTTAGATATGATTATTTTGTCTTTTGAGATTCGTTCAATATTTGCATGAATTTATGGTGTCGGCTATTATTTCAAAATAATTCATTATCTGTTTTTTTTTCTATTTTAAAATCATATTTTCAGTAGTAATTTTTTATTATTAATTTTTTTAATTCGCAGGTTGGGGTGTAACTAGATTCGATGCAAATTCTCGCCCACTATCTCTTCAACATGATATATCTTCTTCAAGAATTTCAGCTGAAAGCTCAAGTGAAAGTGAAGCACACTCCACTATCAGTACAGGAAGTAAAGAAAAGAAAAGTGGCGTGTTTCGAATGTTTCGAATGAATAAAAAGCGATCAAGTCAACCGAATTAATTTTTACTAGCTATTACTAACCATAAAAATTGGCATAAAACTTCAAAATTATATATTCAGATTTGTTTTGTTTTTTTTTTTTTTCAATAAATATTTAAAATATTGAATTCACCATTATCGCTTTGGCATTGCAAATTATATTTGATTTTATCCTTCTCCTCATGTAGATTTTCGTTCACAGTGCAGTAGTGTGTGAGGAACATTTTCTGACGTGTTCGGTGTTCGATCACACAAACGAACTAACGCAGTGAACATTTGAATTTTTATGAACGATCGACCGACCACAAAAAAGTATTATTTTCACTTATGAACGGTCGGTTCGACTGTTCGTGCGCAGCTCTGGCTCCAGACCAACTTTGAGAAAAATTGTAAATTTTGCCTCAAGCCTATATATACAGTGAGTTCTGGAAATCTTCTTTAACTTTGAATATATATCACCGGACTAAACTAAATGAATGAGCCTTTTAAAATATATTTTTTTCAAATTCTTAGTCAAAATTTTAGTGGGTCCAAAAAGGTGTACTTTATTTAATGGTAAATTAAATCAAGGGGAGCCGAGATATTGATCTTTTTATTGTGCCAAAACATACTTAAATACCATACAAATCGACCGCTTGTTAAATTTACGGAATGATAAAATCGGTTCAGTTTACGAAATGTTGAATTTAGACAAGATTTTTTCTCAAAATATGTGTGTCCATATTATTTTTTTTCTGTTTTATGTATCAAAATTCAGTATTATTGACAGTAAACAGGAAAATTACTATATTTACCAACTATTTTCGTCACAATTGATATCAGAAATTTTGTGTTTCGAATTTTGTTTTCGTCACTCGTTCTTCACCTCGACAGAGGTTTTTCATTTGATATCAGTAATTTTATGAGAGACATTTTCTAAATTAAAGATTCAAAACATCTCCACGCATTAATTTTAATAATTTTGAAATACAATGAAAGTATGGACTTTTAGGTTATACTAGGGTGTTTGATAAGTAAGCTACCTAACGACAGAGGGAGCCACTAACGATCAAATCTCTTTGTTTTCATATAGTACCATCCTTTTTAGGAATTCCGTTCACTGACTCAAAAGTTAAAGCACTTGAAACAGACCAACCTCCAGATTTTTGTTGAAATGCAACAAAATCAAAAATTCATTTGTTGAACAACTATACATTTTTGTTGTTATACCCATCAGCGAAACCAAAACTAAAAAAGTACGGTTTAACTTTCCCACTATTTTTGTATACAAATGTCATATGCAACAAGCGTTCATTTGAATTGCGTTCGAATTGAATTCTTTTTAAAATTCACTCAACAAAATATACACATTTTACACATTCAAAAACATTTTTGAATTACAATGGCCGATGAAGAACAAAGATTACGTGATATTCAACGCGAATATTTGGATTTTTTGGATGATGAGGAGGATCAAGGTACATACATGGCTTTGGTGAAAGATATGATTGCGGAGAAATCAAAGCGGTTAATTGTGAATATAAATGATTTGCGAAAGAAAAATCCAAGCTGTGCACAATTGTTGTTGACCAATGCATTCGATGAACAGTTGGCATTCTCCAGAGCACTCAAAGAATATGTATCGACACTTCAACCGAGCTTCGTTTAAATAGAACTCAAATGGGCTTCGAGTTCTATTCGTTTTACCACGAAATCCCCCTTTTTTCGGCACTTGTATGAAAAAAAATTTCAAATTGGATTTTTTTAAAAATATTTTTATACCATTCTGTAGCTTTCTAATAGAGCCGGCAGAATATATATAGTTTCCCCATGATTCAACATCAAACCGATGAGTTCTATTCCATAAAGTGCAAAAAAAGGGCACGTTTGTATGGGAACTATGCTGAAATTGCATTTTTATTGGCTAAAAACTATATGGGTATTTAGAGCTTGAATAGAGTCGGCGGAAAATATCTAATTTTGCTATGTTTGAACTCGATACACAAAAGTTCTATAAGCAAAACTACGAGAAAAGGGCGATTCTTGC
>NW_022203106.1:0-12517 GCF_009176525.2 Contarinia nasturtii | reverse complement strand
GCTGTCTGTTTGTATATTTGGTTTTTGCTCACATAAATTTGTATTCGTCTTTTTGCAGAATATTCTGTATGTTATTGTTTTCTTCTTAGGCCGTCATATGTGAGTACGGTTTTTATTATGCTTCTCTTTCTGTTCGTGTGGTTGAAAAGCGCCACACATGAAGAGAAGACAAGACAAAAGCAGCAGCAGCAACAGCAACAATATGAAACCAATACGCCAACGGCGAGGCAACAAAATCAATGCGATATTTTGTTGTTCAGTGGCATGTTTTTTTCTCTCTTCTCATTCGTTATTTCTGCTCTTTCTCTCTCTATCGTAACATGATTACCATAGTTATGAATCTGTGGTTACACAGGTGTCAGTGATTGGTTTCTTTTCTCTGGTCTTTCTTCGTAAAGCCAGTGCTTGTGCGAAATGCGAACTACATTACAAATATGTGTATGTGTGTTTCAAGTGCTTGGTAAGCTTGGTGAATGTACGTTTTGTCCATTGATTATTACCGGTTTGTGTGCGCTAGCAACAGCCACATACACCGAGATCATGGTCCGAATCAACTGTTTCATATATTGTCGCATGATTTGTTATTACAATCATGATGAATTGATGTTGTTACTGCTGTTGTTGCTTCTATTGCTGATGTGATGTGGTGTTGCGGTGTATGAGTATTTTTATGCTACCAGTCGGTTTTTTCATGTATTCACCGATTTACGTCCTGAAACTAATACAAATCTCTCACATGCAACTGCATAATCGAAATGCACTTTGGACGATTGATATTGTTGTAGATTGAGCTAAAAAAAGGTGCGTGTATGTGTGTGTGTTTGTGCAGGGGATTGAATTGTGTTTGAAAAACACACAAACGTGTCCACATAATTCACACGACGTAATCAGTCGGCTATTGTGTCCACGTAATGAAAATGCTGTCCATTTGTTGTTGATGGTGGTCGGGTGCGGTATGCGAGCTATTCGCTATCTATCGGGAATGTCTCTAAAACTTGTACACTCGATTCCGATTATATTCAAATCATTTACCATGTCACATTTCTGTTGTCATAGCCATTTTTATCACTTGCTTCCCCACGCAAATCCAATCCAATGAATATTCAAGATCAAGAAATCAACAGTTTTTGCTCCATCACATATTCCATCCAAATTCAAAATCGATTGATTTCCGTATTGGTTCTTTTGCTGTCGCTGCTGGCGCTGTCACATTTGATCGAATATTTTCTGGCACATGATTTCTTTTCACTTGAGCTGAAATGAATGCGGAGCTCACATTTAATGATTATGCGCTCCATTTGTATAATAAGCCTTATCAAACATGTATATCGATGTAAGTCTTTGATAAGAATCCAAGGTTGTTCGATGCAAAAACGCGTGACTGGTTTTTCTATTTAATCCGGTCTTACGGTGACACACAAAATGGATATATCCATATATATTTAGACATTTAGATAGCATGGCGCTTATTCATCTTCAGCAGTATGTAGATTTTTAAATACAGATTCGTTATATCATAATTGTTGAATTATACATTCATTTTGCATATCGTTTCATGTGTATTTTGCTTCTTTTGCGAATTGGAAAATTCGACATATTGTTTTGCACAGATATAAAGATCTATATTCGTTCGATTGATTGAAAATGGCTGCATATGCCACTGTATAAAAGGGCTTTGGCTTTGAATCAGCAATTCTGTCTTAAACTTGTTGTTTAACTATTTCGGAAAACTTTTCATTGTTCTTAATTATTCCAATCAAAAACAAAATTAAGAATTAATTTTCTGTTCTTCCCCTCGGGGCCTTATATCGTCTGCGTATTCTATTCAGTTTGTTGTTTATTTTACATGTAAATGTGCTGTTCACATTTCCTGATTGAGAGTTATTGTTTTTTTTTCTTTCTTCTTTCGATGTCGCCTTTAACAATGCAACGATGTATGACACATGTGCCAAAACTGGAATATCAAATAATGCTCTTTATTTCACGGAAATTCATTCAGATCAAGTGAATATTAAACATTGGCTGCTTTAATACCGTATACGTTGAAGTGTGTGCGTTTCGCTCTCAAATTAAATTCCACTTTGTTTACTTACTTACATTGTAAGAGCGACGCACGACTTTTCATCCAATTTTCCGCCGACTTTCAAACATTAACCCACTCTTATATTTTCTTTCTCTTTCTCTCTCTTTTTAAGACTCTTAGACGCGCAAATGTATAAGCAAATGAGCGTGTTTTAAACCAAATGTACGATGCTATACATTGTGTTGAATTTTAATGCATAGGGTATTGAGCTCATTCAAATAAGACAATCAGTCTGTGGCTGTAGCCTCTAGAATTATTACATTATCATAATATTTCAATTTTCTCATTTTGTAAACTTTTTTTTCACTTTTTCATGTGCACTACACATCACATCGTATTTTATAAGTATTGTAAGCTTTGGATCATTTGAAAATGTTGAATCAAAAGTAAAAAAAAATACTTTCCAATCATGGGAAACCCGCACAAAAAGCATTTTTTATCTTTTTTGAGAATTTCGTGTTTGAAACATTTTGTTTAATTTTTCACTGAAATAAAACCTCAAACGAAAAAAAGGAAAAAAGCACAAAATCTACGTTGCATGCAGGGTGTAACAACGTCAATCCTCTGAATTTACATTTCCAAGAGGAAATGCACACAGTTTTTGAAAATATCGTGTAACAGCTGAGATTTAATAACGTTGTTTGTGCATACAACTCCTTTTTTTCATTGACACACTGGCTACACTGTGGAAATACCAAGCGAATGTGATATTGAATATGGTTTGGGTGTTTTTTTCGAATCAAAATTAATAAAACGTTCGTGGACTTGACACTTTTTATGCGAGAGTTCATCAGCATTGGATTCACACAGTTCTCAAAATCCATTAATTAGGCAAAGATATTTTAAGTTCCCAGACTACACTTGAATGGTGAATCGAGTTAGTTTTTCAATTATACGAGTTTTCTAAACATATTTTGTTTATATATTGGGAAGAAATGAAGAAAACGAATGAAAAAGATGAGCCCAACAAATAATAGATCTCAAGTCCACTGATTTATAAACCGATACAAAGAAACATAAAATCGAGAAAAAGAAATAGAAACTTCAATTCAAAATTGCTATTCCATTAAACAATTAGTTTTTTGACAAACTTTCTTATTGATTGCGCAGGTCGTATTCTACATGAAATCGTCCAAATTGTATTGAATGCATTTCGATATGGTTTACACATCATCATCGGCAAAACGCGTAGATAACTAAAGAAAAGAACACAGATATGCATAAGACAAACTCAACAATAGACGCAAAAGGTATAAAAAGAAACAAATGTTTTTGTGACGTTATTAGTGTCATTTAGCATATTTTAATAACGGAGGGAAAATATTACCCATATCAGTATTTATTCGATCTTTACATTTAAAAATCAACAAAGATTCATAAGCATCAAGTCTGCAGTTGTTCTCGAACGAGCCGATGCTATGTGGATGTTTATCAATATTTTCGTACGCGTGAAGTGCGACAGCTGATTTGTGTATTGCTTTATTACGAACACAATTCAAATGTTCATTGTATCTCACTAAGACGCAACGATGCTATTTCATTAACTACTTCACTGTGAATGTCCAGTTCATTTACTCGAAGACATCAAGTTCTGAGTCAATGCAAGAAAATTGCTTTTAATCTTATTAACGCAAATTAACTTTGCATACAGTCAAGATTGTCTTCTTGTTTGGCACTTTATTCAGTATGGTAAGCTGCGTAATACGTCTGTAATTTTTCCCTTTAATATTAATTTGTGGAATTTTTGTTTTAGTTTCATTTTCAACTAAATAATTAACGCAAGAAAACAATTATTTAAAATATGTACTGGCGCCATAGTAGTGGTATACGTCTTTCAAATTAAAAATCCAAGTAAAATGTGTATGGTTTCATTAATGAATTATTATCGAATTTTTAAAATTGAAATTAGACTTGTCATCTTCAATCTTCAAAACAACTGTTTTTTGAAAACATGATGAATTTCGGAACGGTTTTTTATCGTCATAACACATTTCATTTTTATAATAAAGGAATCTTGCAAATTGTATTTGTTTTTGTGAAACGAAATAAAATCCTTTGATCTTTTACAAATATTTATTATAATATGTGACAATTAAACTTCATGGGTGATAATTATTTCGTTAACCGAATAGAAGAACTATTTTTTTGATTGTTTCTTTAAACGCTTCTCTGCTCGCTTTGTCAACTCCTTATATAACTTATCTGCTCCCGCAAAGTCACCCTTCACTTCTAAATCTTTTATTTGGCATTCAAGAGTTTCAACTTCAGTTGGAGTGAAACATCCAACAAACGCACTTAAGCTTCTTGTAATAGGATTTCCACCGGCATCTACATTGTTAACTAGTAGCTGTAGAAAAACAATCGATTATCAACAAAAAATAAACCAAATGTACAATACAATATATTGAAAAAATTGATTTACCCCACAAAATGCGACTCCTATCAAAAGTAGTGCGAAGATATTCCGATTCAACATATTTTTATTTTAGATAATGAAACTTTCTTTCAAGAAATCTATAAATTTAAATGTTATTCAACTTGTTTGTACTTGCGGTGTGCTTGATGTCGCGATATTAATGATATTTTCTATCGAATGATTTCAGTTTATATACACTTTGCCACATTTAAATATTTGAAGTTCATCATTTGCGATCGTTAATTTCTTTTGTCAATCGAACTTAATGTCAACACATTTTTTTCGTTTGATTTTCGTCATAGCAAAACACATTTTTGCAAAAGGTGTATGTTTTATAAAACATGTTTTATTCAATTTAATAACTTCCATTCTTTCTGTATAAATTCCAATTTTTTTGTACTGTTTGTATTATAAATTAATGAATTCTATCACAATTCTTTCATTTTGTTTGCGTTACATCCAAACACATTTTGTTTGCTCATTGACATTAGTATCAGATATAGTGTAGAATCATTATCAATTTTAAAAACATTATTGAGATGATTATCGATTTCGTTTGAGAGACTTTTCGATTTGTAACCATTGTGGAATTGACCAAAATAAAAATGTGATGCCCGAAAGTCAGTTCAAGGTTATAAGAAAAATTTAAGTAAATGATTTATGACATGATTGTTCAACGTTGCACTGCATTAAATACAAATTCAATAATCCTCTATCCAATTTGCAGCTCGTATTTTTATTTACTGTGTTAAAAGTAAAGATACAAATAGAGAACTTCTGTTCAACATTCAACGTAAGACTAGGTGACTACTTCGCTGTGAGTCTCCAGTTTATATTCTCGAGAACATCAATTTGTGTACTGATTCAATGGAAGAACATTGCATTTAATCTTGTTAACGCAAATTAACTTTGCATACATTCAATTTTATCTTGATTTGCATTTGGATGGCATTTTACTTGGAATCCAATGTAACAAGTGAATGTTACTGGAAATGGATGCAACAAAGTTGTTCTGCACTTATTACATTCAAATATAGAAACAAACTGCAACATCAGACGCAAAATCGGTTGAAAAGAATGAACAGAAAATGCATTATTATATATATATATACAATTGATTAATTCACCATTTATTCCAACTTGTTGGTGACTTCAGGCTACTCATTGCACTCAAATGCATTGTTTCGGTTTGTACACATTGACCCATTTTCGAAAAGTTTGCATTCATAACCAACAAACTTCCGTCGCCTTCTAGTATACAGTGCGAAGACGCAATCTTTGGTTTTTACACATATATATATATATTTCAATCAGCAAAACCAACGTTACATGAAATAAATGGAAAGATGAAGGAAAATCCGTTTGATAATAAAAATTTGCTCATGCCAAATACTGTTCGCCATAATCATTTGCGGCCAGAGTTCTTTAAATACCCAAAAACATACATAGATTGAACTAAATGCAAAACTAATCAACTCCGGATGTGCTCAGTGTCACTCATACCGCATTTTCGAGTATCCATTAAAAGAGTGCCAGTGTAGTTTTTGGTTGTTGAGGTTTTTTGGTAGCTTATTTCTCGGCAGCGCTTATTTACATAGGTTCCAATCATTTACATGACACATAACTAACTGTAGTTTATGCATACAATGTTCGGTATAAAATATGTGTTGAATAATGCAAAACTCATGCAAATGCCTGAATTTGATATTCTAAAGAACTACAAAGTTTTGTAAATGAGTTCGTTGAATGAAAACCGTTTTGTATACATATATAGTGTAATGTACGTTGTATAGTCAACATTGTTAACAAACATGGTCAACCAATGTTACAAATGTATGTATAGGTACAATGTGTTACATAGTAATAGTTAAACGAGAATAAATTCAACTGTGCATCAGCTGTCAATTGGGTGAACAGGAGAAATGTGCATTGATTCGATGTGAACAAATTAAAATAAGATACCGTTGAAAATGTGTTGCGAAAAAATTCCTTGCAAAAAAAGATTAGCATTTTTGCATACGCACACAAGAGAGACGGAGACAGACACACACACACAGAGAGAGCAAAAAGTTGTTGTTTGTTGCAAGTTGCTCTCAAGATAATTTTATCAAAACATCATTGTATGGTTCCCGGATTCCCGTGTGCAAATTTGCATTTTTATGAAATTTTCTTTAATAAAACAACAACCAAATTAAGTTTGGTAATTAAGACCAAATTATATTTTGTAAAAATACAATCCAATTACAAAGCACTGGCAACGCTGTTCGGTGTTCAATCGATGCTTTTAAATGGTACAAAGAAAAAATTAAAAAGATGATTTGATGTGTCCACCAGTTTGAGGCTAGTTGTTTAAAAATAACGTTGATTAGTTCATGCAGCGGAGCCGCATAGTTGACGATAGAGAAGGAGCGAGCGAATGAGAGAGAGACCATGCATTGAATGGAAACACATGTTAAAATTGCTGCTTGGAGCAATGGTTTCGTGCGCCGTCGAGATGGAAATAAATCCAATTAAAAGTTTAATGTAACTTCGAGTAAACATGTCACGAACATGGAGCGCGCACACGACACTCGTTTTATGTCTTTTCGTTTTTCGTGAATGAGCCAAAAAAAATGTCATAAAAATAAAACAAAATATACATGCCAATAGCAAACACGCATGGTTCTTGTGGCGTAGCGAGAAAAGGATACAAAAACTTGAGAAATAGCAAAAATTACACATCACAAGAAAACGCAGAGAGTGAGAAAGCGTTTTCGATGTTCAATTTGTCGTATGCACACTGCATCAACTTCTTTTTTTGTTTTTGTTTGTTATCATTAAACACTTTGTATCTCCGCCAAACTGGAGATCCACCCTTCACCAAGTCTCGATCACACAACTAAAAAGTAATGCCAAAGTTTTCACACTGCTGCATCGCAAAGTATTTTATAGTGTGCAAGTAACGACAAACAATGATAGACGAAGAAATGTGGGAGACCGAAGACGGTGGATGGAAAGGGGGACGGAGAGACGGAAGGAGACAATGAATGAACAAAGAAACGGAAGCGAATATCACCCATATCGAGACGATTATAAACACCAACGATTATTAGCTCTTAACAATGTTACCGCACTGATACATGATATTTGTTGATACTTGCTACGTGCTGCTGCTAAACAATGTTTGGCCAAAACTTACAAAGTATAAGGTGTTTATTCAATAACAATGTTCATTGTATATGTTTATATTTTCTCCCAATATACGAATATGTTCCCAGCTCTTTCATGACGTCACACAAGATTCGAGGTAGGCCTCGACGGCTTTTCACCCAAATAGAATTTTACTTTTGGAACACTTTAACTGGAAATAATGATGGTTGGTGTTGGTATCGAATTACACAATGGGCCAGCTTGACTGATGCTAAATCAACAAAACATATAATGTATTTATAGCACCTGTATTTTTTCACACGTCCTTTCCTCATTCCATTCGCTTCGTACATGCTTTCTACGCTCATTTAATATTTTACAGCTTTTTCCACTTTTTTTATATGCGCTCCGCTCCATTGATATCCGATAACAATTTACAACATTTCCGGAACGAACTAACACAATTTAATTCGGTTCTAATTCATGATTTCACTTTTCAGCTTTCAATAAGCTTCGTTTCCTTTTATTTGTATTGTTTTTGGCCAAGAGCAGTGTATTTTGTTCACATCGTGTTTCAGTTTATTTGATTTTCGCCATCGAACACTTGCGATGAAATTCCAAGAAGTTTTACACACTGTTTACCGCGCTCATTTGTGCATTTACAATTCAAATTAGTATTCACAATACCATTCTAATTAACACCACATTTATATGCATTAAATGTATACGACAATGGCAAAGGAAGAGAAAGTGTGTGCTCTCTCTCTCGACAGAGAGAATGACAGAGAGAGAGAGAGAGAGAAGAGGGAGGCGAATGAAATGCACGACACTTGAAAGAGGAAAAAGACGATGATGTACCGGGGCGAGTATACAAAACGATGATTCGCTTTTCAAAATAACCTGAAGCACACGTAAAAAGCAACCCAACTGAAACGAGAACACGATTTAAACAACGAACTAAAGAAAAGCCATGCATATTTCTGTCATTTGCTATCATCAGCTTTCGCTTGTTTGGACATAAAAGCTTGTGATGATGATAAACAAATAAATAAATGCCGAGACACAAAATGAAACATACACAGCCATGGCCATGGCGTTTTAAACATCAACAGCAGCACATGATGTTGCGACCAACAGCTGTTATATTCGGTTTTCTCAGGCGTATCACTTTTTGATGGTGAAGGTGTGCTTCCATGGAAGGCAAGCAGGAAAAAAAATGATTATTATATGATGGCAGTCATTTTTTCCATTTAAGAAGCAAAGTCATTTCCATCGGCATTGGTATAGTCCCCAATCTAATTTTACCGTACGAGAAAATGGAAATGCACCATTCGATTTTGTGAAAAGCGTATTTATCCGAAATGAAGCAAACGCTGTTATGATTATAGATCCGCAGTCGACCAATGGACCTCCTTTTGAATATATTACGTTTGCCATGAGTGCTTCAGAGTGTTCAACTGAATTTAATGAAATTTTGCTCTTGTGTGCAAACACATTGTTTTCCATATCGTTCGATGCGTTTGTTACTTTATTGTTTATAATTTTGGACCGGATGTAAACGGTATCTCGATTTTCGATTAGTGATTCAGCCATTGAAATGAAGTCAATGCTTGACTTGCTAATTGGATTTAATATATTTGTATATATAAAATGCAGTTTGGGATTTCATGAATGGATTGAGTGAACTGAGACCGACTTAGATGGGTTATTTCGATAAATTTTATAGCGATTTATTTATGCACCTATAGGTACACAATGAATATTCAAAACGAATCTTATACCGATTAACAACAATAACCGAAAAACATTTAGCGATCAAAAGTTCAACAATGAATTGAAAGGAGCCGACCAGATATGATGAATAAATTGGCAGTTAATGTCTATACTGACCCCATGAATAGAGTCTTAACATGTATATCTTTCACTGGGAATTATTCATTTTATATCTTTCAATGGAAACATGTGAATTTTAATTTGAATAATTGATAAATTGAATGTGTTGCAAGAATGGTTAGACACAAAAATAAAATATTCAAAAATTAAAGGCTGCAACCTTTGAAAGCATGTCTTTAAGAGCAGTATAAAAGAGCGTAAGCAAATCAATTGAAATCAGTCATTGATTTAATTGGTCATTTTCGGTTGAACAGAATGAAGATTTTTGTGGAGTTAAAAAGATTGCTTAAGCTCTTGGGAATTGAGCCACACACCACGTTTAATCGAATAAATATAACAGCTTTATACCTTTTTGCATATTGCTTATTTGCAATGATTCTATTTTTATCGTTCGAACAAAAGACATTCGTGGATTTTGGAAACTCTTTCTTTGGTGCTGTCTCCTTTTTGCTCAATCTATTTACACTATCTTCGTACATTTTCAAACAAGCAGAAATCTACCATTTATTCGGCAAATTCGATGAAATCATTCAAGAAAGTAACTCCGCTTTCATTTTAATTCAATTTATTTCGTTGAAATTTCAGTGAACATATGTGTTTTTTTTGTTTCAGGATTGAACGTTCGTGCTGTGCTCTATGATAAAGTGCATTCGAAAATTGAAAAGTGGTCAAGAATCTCGAATATAACCATAATAAAAATTACACTTTTATTTACATATATACCAAAACTTTTGATAAGTTTTTACCTTTTTGTGAATGGCCATGGCAGCTCAAGCTTCAGTTTGAATTATCCAATGTGGTAGGTTTGAACTTTTAGGCTTTTGTTTGAATTCAACTTAACGAATATTAAAAGAAATACGATTAATTCGTTTCTTTCGAAAACATTCGATAATTTTCAGGATGCCTTTCAATTGGAAAACTCCCATTGGATACATAATCACTTGTCTAACTCAATTTGTTGCTTGGGCCTTTCTTTTGATTAATTGTAGCTGCGTCATGATATTCATGGGCGGAGTATGTTGGCTGTTAATCGCTTTTGTTGAAGATATCGAAATGGAATTGCGTTGTTTGGACGATCTCAAAAAAAATCCAATTAAACTCAAGGTGAAACTTTGCAGCATCGTTCGATTACACTCTCATGCTATGCAGTTGAGTTTGGGTTTTCTCAGTATGAAAAAAATCAGCATTTATTTTAATTTTCAATCGTTAGATGCGCCAACGATTTCGCCGAGATTTATGAAGTTATCATAACCGGCTATTATTTATGGAGTATTTTAACAATTTGCAGTACTTTGTCGGTGGTTCATATTGAAATGGTAATAATGAGTCAAATAAGTGTGTTCATGGGCTCGAAGTCCATAATCCCACATAATCTCTTGAATATTTCGATCATTGTTACAGGCTCACAACGTAGGTGGTCCGGTTGAGATAATATTTGCATCAATAATTCTCTTTTGGGCGTTTGTACAAGTTTTGGTGCTTTGTGATTTTGGAGAAAACATGAAAAATGATTTCGGCAAAGTAAATAATATGATTTACTCAAATGATTGGTACACATTCCCTAAGGAAATACAACAAATTATTCCAATGATCATGATGGGCGCTCAACAAGATGTTATTTTTCAAGGATTTGGAAATCTAACGTGCACACGAGATGCATTCAAAAAAGTAAAGTAAAATTAAGTTTAAATGTAGAGATTTGAGTGAATATTTGGTGCAATTTTCAGATATCGCAGGGGGGATTCTCTTATTTCATGACACTTCAAAAAATTCAACAATAATAACAATGAAAAGTTTGATAATTGAAAATATGCATTGCATGATAATTCAAATTTAATAAAAATGATTTGCATCAGTAAATGTTGTGACAGTTCTTATTTTTGCATTAAAAATAGCATTGTGCGATGACGAATCTTAGAACATGCCAACACAGATCGTTACAAATAGAACGATTATTATCCCTGCTCCAATGGGTTTCTCCGCACCAGATTTTGATAGACATTCTATAGAAAAGGGAGAAAATTAGTAGAAATATGCATATTAATTAATTTATTAGTCATAGAACTCACTGAATTCTGACTTCCATCCAACTTGAGCTCCCGTTTCTTTATTCTTTTTCTCAAGCCAGTCTTGAAGTGGTTGGAAATATTCCATCAAGGCAGACACGCTGATTGTTCTTTGCCCTGTAAGAATTTCAAGCGCGTCTGGCCCAGATTTCGATGATCCCAACGACATCATATCCCTGGATTACGCAATTTGAATAGATGAAAAAAATTGAAAACATAAATTAAGCAAGATATTATGGTGAACTTACTTGAAGGCATTTCCTGCTTTTGTGCTTTGATATATGTCACACTCAGACAAGTAGCTATTGGGATTATTTGGATCGTATTCTCCTGCCAAAATGCAAGCGCTTTTGTGAAACTGAAATTGCAGAATGTGAGCCACCAAATATCTAATGAAGAAAACCACGAACGGTCTATTATGTATGTTGAAGTCAGAATTGTAATAATTAAATTCGATCTATTTACCGTAGATATTCTACGTTAGCTGACACCATAGCGGTGGTCTATTATAGGAATTCCCATATAAATTTTGTTACCGAAAACACTGACGCGCTCCCTGATTGCATCAAATCGAACTAATCTGTCCCAAATGTGTTGTTTTGCATCTAACAGATGACGCTCGCATATTTACAATAACAAAAATTTACTTAAAAAGTTTGAAAAGTACAGAAAAATAATTTAAAAAAGTAACAATAAATAAATTTTAAAACGTTTTTTAATGGAAATTAGTTTTTTTTGTAATTTTGTGAAATTCATTGTTTTCAATATTGAAAAATATTAATTTAGAAAAATAAAATGGTTAACATAGCCTCACTTTTGTGTCACAATGATAACAAGTTGATTGCTAAAAAAATCTACAAAGCACCAGAAAATATTTACAAAATAAATGTAAATATATTTTTAAATGTTAATTTAAGTGAACATTAATAT
>NW_022203105.1:0-2872 GCF_009176525.2 Contarinia nasturtii | reverse complement strand
ACAAATTTATGTGAGCAAAAACCAAATATACAAACAGACAGCGCAAAAGTAAAACAGCCTACTTACATGTGTTTCTTATGTGAGTAGGCTGTTTTACCTTTGCGCTGTCTGTTTGTATATTTGGTTTTTGCTCACATAAATTTGTATTCGTCTTTTTGCAGAATATTCTGTATGTTATTGTTTTCTTCTTAGGCCGTCAATTCATTATGGTTAAAAATGATTGAAGCGAATTGTTTGTTTATTGATACTATGACATTTTAAGCATTTTTTCTTGACAAAAAAAGACATTTGTCCAAAGAATTTAAAAGTACAAATCAATGCAATTCATAAAATAATTAACATCTTGTCACATTGAATATGGTCAAATGATCGTTGATTTGTGCAAGGTTATTTTTTAGTGTGCATAGTGTGAATTCATGTGTAATGGTTTACATTTTAACGCAAAAATGTGGAAAGTTACCGATAAACGTTGGAAAAAAGCATCAAATTAAAGAAAATCACAAGTTCATACCGAAAAGTATACTTTTTTACATGGAAAAAATGAAACTAAATATAAACTCGTTCTCAACAGATTCTTTAATCAAATTACTATTTCTGCTATAAATATGAACAGCAGCACACAACGCTTATTTATTATTGAGACGATACATTACTACTGTAATAGACTTGTTTTTTTTTTTAATTTATCGATTCATTCTTTTGCAACTAATTACTTTTCTCTCGCAGAAAATGGACAAAAAATTGCCCTTCCCGTATTGAGTTTTATTGATTTTAATTTCTGAAAAAGAATATAACTGTCATAGATCTTTGGGCAAGAACAAAGAGCTTGATTGCTGAATATGAAAAAAGTCAAACACTTAAATTGAATGTTCCATAGCAGTGTTAATGATTTATGTATATTTGTTGCACGCCTCTTCAGCAATCGTAGTAAAAACAAGCGAAAAAAAAATCCGTCTTCAGAAAATAAATCAAATAAATCTCATAAACCATTCGGAGATTTGCTGCACACATCACATTCACATATTTATATTTACCCTAGAGCATGCATAATTCAAACATTGGAAAACCATATTCTGTCAACTAAACGATTTGGTTTTTTACACTTTTGGGTCAGTGTAGTAAATGACGTTCAATCCATATGTATACAAAAGAACCGATCGATTACGTTTCAATCGACAAGTTGTAAGGCTCAACCGGTCAAAGACCGTATTTATTGAAGCGATTAGATAGGATTTCATGTTTGAACTCTCTTACAGCATGAAGAACAGAAAACGTACGATTCGAGTCTAATAACACTGAACTCAATTCTAACGAATAAAACGATCCAATATGAAAATGTGCTTGAGAAGCATGGTAGAGAGGTAAAGAGGGGGAGAGAGCAAGAGAGAGAGAAAAACAAGTCTTGATCAAGCAACAACATCATAAATGCTTCACAATAAAAGAAAAAGGGACGACAGAGACTATATATGTAAAGACAAACTGAGATCGAAGCGTATGAAAAGCAAACATCAACAACTCAAAAAGAAAAAAGAAGAAGAAGAAAACAACATCCACAGGTGTTCAAAATCTACCTTCGATTCGATCTTTTTTTTTGTTGAGTGTAGAACGGTTTTTTATTGTCTTTAAACGGTTTTTATACGTTATAAAGCATTGAAGCAACGCATATTGGCATACTGGGCGTGTGTATGATGTATGTATGAATATATGTATTAAAAACAAACTGAAGCGAATGGAAGAGGAAAAAAAACAAAGTTGTGAAGTGAAATACGAAAATCACTGTCACAAACCAATTCACATACACACACACGCACGCAAACTTGCAAGCATACTTGCAAACGCATGAAACATTAAACAAAACACTGCTGCTTTACAACAGCAAGAATAATAATAACAACAACATAATGATCTCGAGGAGAAACCGAATTAAATCGAATGAGATGCATACGTGTAGATTATGGAACAACTTAATGCACAATGAATGTGGTTTCTTATTCTCTGCGGCTATTTCAACAACCGTTCGGTTTTGATCACTTTTACGCTTTTCCACTCATTTTCGTAAATGTCAATCATTTTCTATGTAAATTAACTCTAATTACTGTTTGTGATTGATTTAACGAGACATCGCTTTATTTAAAATATATTTATTGTATTATTATGCTATGAATAACATAATTCTGAGTCAACTCTCAATTGACACTGTTCAATTCTGGTCAGACTTTCTCTGTTCTGTGTGTATCGTAATTTTGGTTTTTGGTTTTTCATGTTAATCCATACCAATGCGGAAGAACAAAAACTGTATATCAAAACCACTAATTTCGGTCTGGCCATTAATTTAAACTACGTTTAAGATAAAATTTTGTTCCCATCGTTCGACGTAAATTATTGTGTTACACCGCAATTCTCTATCTGAGGGTGCATTTTCGGTTCTCTGTAATATTAATTGAATTACGATTGAGCGCGAAGTGTTTCTTTTGTCACCTTCGTGAAATGAAACCTAAAAAAAAATAAAGAAAGTCCGGAAATGTGGTAGACATTTTCATAAATTAAAAACAACCTTCGACCCCATGATTTTCGTGTTATTTTTTACCTACACAATACTTACCCTGTTCATTTGAAGTGTCTGTTAACTTCCCACCTTTAACAAATTTTGAAATGGATCTTTTTTTCTCGCCCTCTTGACATAATTTCATTGGAATTGTGCACGTTTTACAACGATATAACTTTTCTAATGAAAACTTCTTTGTTGCCGACGGCATTTAATATTTGTCGATCTATTAGTTGATACTCGTTGATTTCATTTTTAATAAATTTCATTTCAACATGATTAATGGAAATTCAACCAATAATTTTCAAACCCTTGGGTCATACTGTA
>NW_022203104.1:0-5134 GCF_009176525.2 Contarinia nasturtii | reverse complement strand
ATGAGATCCAACGATGCTGAAATACATGGAATGGTCCAATTTAATAACATTTTAAAAATTAGATTCGAAAATATATTTTATTTTGAATAAAAGAAGGAATTTTCATATTTAACAAATCAGTCATTTATTGAAATTGATCATTTTATATGAATATTCAGGTGTGTGGTTTCAGAAGAATGTTAGTAATAGTTATAATCGCTTATAATATAGCTTTTTTTAAATTTAAATGGTTATATTTGTATTGAATCAAATCGGTTTTGGTGATTCCATGGAAGTTTGCTGATTTTTTCAAACAGTTTTTCAGCAAATTTATTTTGTTCGCTGAAGGCTGCTTGATTTAACCTTCAATTAATATGAAAGTTTGAGCTTCAATATCGACAAGAATGTTGGAAATATTTTAGAAATGGATGTAATTATTCAATGGTTGATTTTGGTGTGGATTGTGTTCAAATGTGTCTTCAGACTACCTTTGAGTGTAAAACGCATCATACAAATCTCGCATCGAAAGGGTTTTTCACCGTTATGCTTTCGCATATGCATCTTCAACAAAGCTGTACTAACAGTGACAAACTTCTTGCATATATGACATTCATATCGACGATTTTTGCACACTTTTTCATGGACTTCATGGTCGATCTTCTGGGAAAATCCACTGTAACAACCTCGGCAATGAAACGGGATTTCGTTGGTGTGAGTCACTTTGTGCTTCTTCATGTTTTGCAGAATTGTGAATCCTTTGCGGCAAATTTCACATTGATAAGGCTTCTCGCCTGTGTGGGTACGCGTGTGTCTTTTGAGGTCCCCCTTGAGATTGCTGGAATATTCACAAAATTGGCACTTGTGTCGTTTCTTCATATCCAATTGTTTTGATGATTCTTTATTCGCCAATGATGTTGAATTCAAGGACGATTCAGCATCTTTTCTTTGACAATCAATCAATCTTCCTTTATTTTTGAAGCTTTTTGCACCATCCATGATATTTCGTCCATTTTGCAATGTGCCAGTGGATGCTTGTTCATTCGTTGTTTGATAGTTCAGATCACGTGAGTTTGTGTTCGGCGCATAAGTTTGAAAAAAATCGTTCCATTCCGATGTTTCATCATTATCATCGCACTGGTTGCCAAATGCAGCTACCGACGATTCCGTCTTAATTTGATCTTCTTCATCACTTGAGTCATCGATATCGATTAAATCAAACTTTGGAATTGACTCATTGCTTTTCAGTTGGTCACCATCTGTGAAATCGAACAACTGTGTTCTAGTGGCAGTGCAATTGAACCATTTTTCTTCAAGCTGTAAATTGATCACGAAGTGACGATAGGTCGCTTCCAATCTATGTAGCATAAGAACGTTTAAATAAATTCAAATTTCTCACTTGCAGTACTTGGGAAATTGAAAGAGAATGATATTATGCGTACCGTTCTTTTGACGTTTCCAAAAAGTAATGCTGAAAATCCTGATCAAATGAGAGACCGGCTCGCTTGAATGCCAAATTTATTTGCGTCAAAGTATGGATGGCTTGACGATCGAACGCAATGAACATTTGGTTCATTTCATTTCTCCAATCCATTGTATTCATCTAATTTCAAGAAAAAGAAAGAAAATGAAGTCTCAAATGATCAAATAAATTATATTTAAATTTGCTTATTCCCATTGTGCTTGACACGAATAGAATATTCGCTAGAATTGGAATTTGGCCAAGGGCCAATGTGGTAGAACAAATTATCTTTAACAATCATTCAAGATTTGTATGGGACGCTATACTGTTTTTTGAACAACCGAATTTTCTACTTTCCCGCACACCTAGCTAATGGTTTCAACTTCAACAACGCACAAACACGCCATGAACCATTATGCACGCCATGAACCAATCTCATAGACGTCTCCTTAATGCAATTTAGTAGAAAATACTGGGCAATGCCAATGTAAATCTTACCTTTATGAAGTCTGGATTCGTCTGGATAAGTATGATTATACTTTATGGTCTTGATGGTAATTTTATTAATTAATGAAGGTAGAATATGTGGAACACTCTATATACGTCTTGTGTGTGCTTTGCGCAAACGAAAGGGAATGATAGTGGCGATGGAACACTGATTGACTAGCTGTCAAAATAAATTTCGCCAACTTCGCCACTTTTCCATTGCTTTTTGTCGAATGCAGTTCGCCACCTTTAGTTTTGTTTGGTTAGTAACGCTGGAAATTGCTTGAGATTACATATTGATCTCGTCCCATAAATGATAAAACGATATTTTGAAATTCAATTTTATTTAAGCATTTTAAAGAAAACATTAACCTATTGCTTTTTCAAAGAATAGCCCAATTGCTGAAGGCATATAACATGATAATATATAACCTTATTTGATGTTGAAAATGTTGTCTAATGTGGCTCGTATAATGTTCGGTAGCAATAGTTGAACAAAACTGTTTGAATGGTTGAATTTATGGGTTGATCGAATTGTGAATGTTGTCCAAATGTCTCTTCATATTAATTTTTTGCGTGAAAGACTTCATACAAATCTCGCATCGATACGGTTTTTCACCGTTGTGCTTTCGCATATGCTGCTTCAACTGAGTTCTACCCACAGTGACAAACTTTTTGCAGATATGACATTCATACCGACGCAATTTGCACACTTTTTCATGGGCTTCTTGATTGTCCTTCTGCAGAAATCCCTTAAGACAACCTCGACAGTGGAATTGAAATTCATTGATGTGAGATACTTTATGCCTCTTCAGGTTCTGCATACTGGTGAATTCTTTGCGGCAACTATCACATCGATATAGTTTTTCACCGGTGTGAGTACGCATGTGACGAGCAAGATTGTTGTGCTTAGTGGCATAATCACAAAGTTGGCACTTGTATCGCTTCTCTAAATCCGTCTGGTTTCTTGTGCCTGTATTGCGATTTACACGACCGACAATCAACGGGACACCATCGTTCACTGCCACTTCTTTGACTTTCGTCGCGTTTTCAGTTTCTTCTTTGCTTTTCCAAATATCTTTCTTGTAACCAATGCTATGTGACTTCGTCCCATGCAATTTTGCGATTGCAGCTTCTGTCGTGGCACTTTCGATGTAACTTCCATCCTCTTCGTTTTGAAAATCGTCGCGGTTATTATCGTACGGACTGTCAAATGTTGTTTCCGATGATTCCAATTTCAGCTGACTTATCGCCGGATCTTCTTCATCACTAGAGTCAATGATTTCGAAGGGACTAGTAAACCGGTTTCGAAAATCGTCGATGTCTTGGTTCTTGGTATCAATTGATCGCATCGTCCACGAGATATCGCCTGATGGAATGTTCCCATCTGTTACAATGCTCGCCTGGTCCACAAAATTTGAATAAAATTCGAATTCATCATACGAACTCTTGATCCTGCACAAAATTAACAATAATTAGTCGTCATATGGTTTAAATTCTAATATCACAACTCACCGATCATTTGTGACCCGCAAAAAATATTGCCCGAAATCAGCATTGAGCGATAGACCATCGCATTTGAGTGCCAGTTTGATTTTGGTCAAGGAATGTTTTACTTGGCGATTTATCACACCAAGCATATTATCCATTTCGTCGCTCCAGCTCAACATTTTCGAATCTACAGTGGAAACGGAACCGAAAAACAGATAGAATTAATTTTCGAGCAGTGAAATAGAGGGGATTGGGTTTATTAGACATCGACTCGAACTGTCTAGATTGCTGTTAAGAAAGAGAAGGTCAATGCGTTCACCACAATCTCGGGAACAAATGTCCAACTAGCTCGAGTCAAAATCTTTGGATTTGATAGAGTGAATTTTCTGGAAGTTATTTCCATTGAGGTTTTTAGTCTTTTTGTTCGTAAAATTCAATAAACGATCCTGGTAGAATGAAAAAAATATTGTTCTTACCTAACTCTCGTTTTGATCAATAAATTCCGATTAAGTCCAAGAAAATGAAATGGTTTTATGCGAATAGTGGTATGTTTGTAGTGAATTTAAGACAACAAAGTATTATTTCGATTAAAATATAAGTTTATTTCTATACATTTGATGCTTCCAGATTAAAACGTGTTGAAGACCCGTTGTACAACAAACGGAATAGAAGGAATGGCGCAATACAAACTAACAATGACAGCGACAGCAAGCTGTCATGAATTCGCTGCATTCATGCTGTAGATAGAATGATGCTATTAGCGGCGACCGACTGGAGGACTTTGACCTTTAAGCGAGTTTAATGACAATTGAATAGATTCAAAAAAATATAGTTGATTTTTAACCATTAATTGATTGCCCGAGAACGAAAGCGAAATTTCTATTCACAACTTATTGAAATGTAACACCGCCATACAAAATATGCTGACAGTCAGCACTTTTTGTATGGTGGTGTTACATTTCAATAAGTTGTGAATAGAAGTTTCGCTTTCGTTCTCGGACATTCAATTGAATAAAAGATTTCATTTATTTTCTTATTAAATAAATTCGTCTAAATTTATTGAAATTGATAATTTTACATGAAACATTCAGGTGGATAGTTTCAGAGGAGAAGTTCAATAACCTTAGATAATATGAATGCGTTGAAATAGGGTTAATCAAAATAATTATTAAAATTGAAAATATTTTGGATTCATTCAGTAGTTCGGATTAAACAATATTTGAAAAAAGTGAAATGGCTTAATATATCAACATTCAACAAAAATCATAATTTCAATGTATGGTATGCGTTGAATTTAATGGTGCATTTACTAGAAGCTAGCAGACTTTTTTTTGTCTTATTTAATACATTCTCTTTAAGTGCTAATTATCATGATACTTGAGATTAATGTTTCGAAAAGAATGCCAATTGCCAAATGGCACAAGCAAATGTTGGGAATATTTTAAAGGTAGTTGTAATTATTCAATGATTGATTCTGGTGTGGATAGTATCCAAATGTACTTTCAGGCTAGATTTTGCCGTAAAACGCATCATACAAATCTCGCATCGGAACGGTTTTTCACCGTTATGCTTTCGCATATGCATTTTCAAGTTGGTTTTACCCGCAGTGACAAACTTCTTGCATATATGGCATTCATATCGACGATATTTGCACACTTTTTCATGGACTTTGTGGTCGGTCTTCTGGGAAAATCCACTGAAACAACCTCGGCAATGGAA
>NW_022203103.1:0-3156 GCF_009176525.2 Contarinia nasturtii | reverse complement strand
ATAAAATTGAAAATAATTGCTTTAGAGTAAAAAACAGCAGATTTTTTGTTCAAAGTGAAACATAAGTTATTCAAAAATAAAACCGCTCTGTTCCAACTTTTAGACATGTCAATCATTTTGTGAATGCATTTTAGAGGCGACGCAATAATAACATTTTGTACATATTTGAGCGAACGCATCACTGAAAATTTATATCAGACCATTTTTAGATTTACAGTGGGAACTTCGAAAGAAGTGTTTTTTACTTATATCAATAGTTTTGATAGTATTTTGGTTACCGCTAATATGTTCAAAATGGCAAGAGATGAAGATTTTTTTATAGGAAATGTACCATGTACGAATTCTACCGCAAAATAAATGTCATATTCGGTTTTCTCGTATAAAAAACCCCCAAATACCAATTTTCATAGCAATTCATTTATTAAAACGATTTATAGTTAGTAAGTATAAGTATTGTTAAGGATTATTCACAATAAAGTTTAACTGAACAAAAAGTGCATCGACCTTTACTCTCATACACATACTTCGTTAACATTTATTTAGTTATTTTTAGTTATACGTAGCATTAAGAACAATTTCTCAATTAATTGTAACATTTTCAACTTATTTTTACGAAAAAAACAGATAATATGTACCATTATCATATATTTAAATAAAAGTTCTTGAGCATTCATTAAAAAAATGGATTTCATTTTACAAGTCATTTTGGATGGTAAATCGCAACGTATTGAATGGTAAATCACAATTTTTGTATGGAAAGTGTGTTAAGATCTAATTTGATTGCAAAATAAATATCAGATTCGGTTTTTTCGGGCCAAAAAACCCCCAGTTCCAATTTTCCTAGCAATCAAATAAAAATGAATTTACTGCAAAATATCATTCCAAAAGGTGGGTTCCAAGCAATTTTTTTCGAAAAATCTAACCAATTTCTCAAAATGGTTGCCACCATTGAATTTCCAGGGTTCGAATTATGTAAAATCAGTTGTCAAAGTGGATCAACAAAGTAAAAACCTAACACATTACAGTGGATTACTAAGATATTAAAATATTAAGGTGATCGCTTAAGTTCAAACTTTTTCTTATTTTCACCAAATAAAACATATTGGTTCTTAAAAATGTTCATGCCGGCTCAAAATTGAGTGCCCTTTCGATTTATGAGGAAAAAAGCCAAGCCAGTCATACATTTTTTCGAGATAAATGACGATTAACTTCGATTTTTATCGATTTTTCCCCCTTTTTCGAGGTCTAGTCATTCTGTTCTAACCTTTTACGCTGATTTTTTTTTTCAAAATTTCTTTATTGCTTCATCAAGATGACCTTAATGTCTTTCCAATAAGCTAAGAATTGCCGTTATTTTATTGAGAAATACCCCATCTACCTGTGATCAAAAATGGCCGAAAAATAGAAAATTGCCCGAAAAAAAATTTCAACTTCGGGATGCGATTTTTTTTTAAAACGAATTTTCCCAGATATGACACATACGCCAAATCATCACATATTTGGTCCCCAACAAACCCCTAGTTTTTTGATTTTTTTCATAGACAAATTTTTTTTAAAATTTGGATTACGTAAAAAAAGTCATGGTCATTTTTCGCCGAAAATGTCACATAACACGCCACCTCGTGGACATTTTTGAAAATTTTTCCATTCTGACTTTGGATTCAGAAAGGTGAGTCTTGTACCTTTCCAACGACGTATAAATCATTGAATTACCTTTCAGATGGCCAGAAAAATATCCAATTGATGAAAAACTCAAAAAGGGCCTCCCAAAAATGTTCGACCCCAGGCCCAAGAGATATGGGAGACGAAATCGAAAATTTCAAAAGCACATATATTCTCAGTTTTCCATCTACTTTCAATAAAAATTACAATAAAAAATGTTTTTTCAAAAACTACGGAAAAAAAAGAGGACATACAAACACCCCAAGCGACCAATTTTGAGGTTTTTGGCCATTTTTGGTAAAATGACCATATTTAATCCACTTTTCAAGCGATCGTTATGATGATTTTTTTTAACATTATCTACGCAGTCCCTAGATTCCGAAAATGTAAAAAAATAAATTCGAAAAAAGCATGTCGGTGGTCAAAAATTGAGAAAAAGGAATTTTCAGCGATTCTTTCAAAATGCCACCTGGCGGCCAAATTTTGAATTTTTTTAAATTTTTTTGCGGATTCTTATTTTGGTGCCCGAGCACTACTAAAATATGTAAAAATCCCTTTCCAGATGTCAGCGGTCTAGATTTTCATGTCTTTAACGTATATATAGAGTGACGCAAAATATACATATTTCATATGTATAGGGGTATTGCGTCACTTGGGGGACTGCCGTCCCCCGTGATTAATAAAACAAAAAAAAAACACCGCTACTGTTCAAAAACACCGCTACAAGTGTGCGAATACATTTTTAGCGAGCAATATAATCATTTTGATGGGCTCGAGTTCAGAATACAAATTCTTGGTACTACCCGGATTCATTGATAGAACTATATCTACCCGGATTCCGGATTCAATTTTGTCATTCAAATAAATTATGTGATTATAAAAATGAATATTTTTGATCGATGCATCATAACTGTTATAATGAAAAATAACATCTTAAGTTTGACATTTTTAGCTATGTATGATTTCGAGAATGTATGCTAATTAATTGATCCAAATGATGTATTACATAATGCTGCGAAGTATATTTTAAAGATTAAATTAATCACAAAAAGATCTTGATGTTAAAATATGCCAAATAAAAAGTAATTGTATTGTCAAATGATCTCTACTCAATGGTAATCGTAATACATAAAAAATCATCATTACAGCTCATCATATTAGTATCATTAACCGTTACCCAGCAAGTTTTGTTTGTCCAAATCATACGATTCACATGATTCGAACATCACACGTGCGAAAGTGCACGTAATGAAATTACCAAAAGCACGCATAAAATTTCACAGAAAATAAAAAAAGTAAAAGTTTAAAGAAAACCATTCAAATGAGATACGATTTGTTTAAATTTCGGTGTCTTTGGTTTTAGCTAATTTGAATAGAGAAACTGTTCCTCATTCAATTTCAAGTGTTCTTGTCACGATTTAAGTTACATTTCTTCAAACATAATGCAAAGTAAAACGTTTCTTTTCGGGAGGAAATTATTATGATCAACATAAA
>NW_022203102.1:0-2358 GCF_009176525.2 Contarinia nasturtii | reverse complement strand
AGAGAGCACTCTTACTGGCTTCTCAGTGTCTCCACTCATTTGAATAATTTTCAATCTTGACTTTAGTACGTAGAATTGGCTTAGCCGTCATATATACCTCCTTTCGAACTAATATGATTTCAAATCACATGCCCCTCTGCCAAATCGACAATTTTCAATATTTTTTCAAACTCTCGAATGTTTTGAGTTCTTAGAGAGCACTCTCACTGGCTTCTCAGTGTCTCCACTCATTTGCATAACTTTCAATCTCTGATGGGATTGGACGCTGGATTAATGAATATACCACCCAACATCCAATTAACTTAATTAATTAAACTTCAGAATAAGAAATGTCAACAATTCGAACTGAAATAAAAATGGAGACATAAAATAGAATACATGTTTTTAACTTAAAATTGAAACTTGTTGATCTGTCTTGTCAAATCCAAAATGAATCAGACGTTTTTAACTTGATAAATCAAATTATCATGTCACTCCTATACAAAGGAACGTAGGCAAGTGGGTACATAAATTCATTACTTAAGAATTGATTCGGTCAGATTTTCTCATTAATAGGTTAGTTACCCACAGCCTCAGACAAGAAATGATCACATCTTCTATTCTCGATACACCCTAATTTATATCAATTTCAGTTTTCTCTTTTTTAGACTCTAATGTCGTTGCAGTTGAAAGTCCAAATTTTTGAAAATGATTTTTCTTTTGAGTAAAACGGCACGCGAAAATAATCTTGATTTGAAATCAATTTATTTATGATTAAGTCACGCGATTTGGGGTCTATCAAATCGGAATAAAGTTAAAATATTAAATGTGGAATTTATGATGTTAAATGCACGAATAATTTAGTATATAAGTCTTATTATTGAATAAAATATAGTTTCTTGTAACCAGTTCACAAGTAAGTTTTATTTACTAACACCTTGTTGAAGTAAAGAAGGAACAAAAATGATGAACAAAGCTGTTGGTAAACCATAGAAATTAAATTGATTGGTAAATTCGTCTGTAATTAATGGCTTCGGTTTGAAAGCGTTTCTTTTCATGTTGATAACGGTAACATTGTCCACTGACTATTGCTCAGATTCCATTTGTAAAAAGGGAGAGAAGCACATTGCTTGCGACAATGATGGTGTATGTTCGATTTATTTTCATTTTTGAATTTCAGTGCAAAATTTTAATGATATTCAATTATTTTAATGAATTTTATTATTCAGAAATTTGACAAAACATGCCCATCAAATGTCAATATCATTGAATTTACCGGTGATTTTAAGGAATTTGCAATAAATACACAAAATAAACTACGCAATCGAATTGCTCTTGGTGAAATTGTGGGCTATGACAAAGCCGCTCGAATGGCAACACTTGTAAGCTTTTTTCCTAAAAAAAATAGTCATTTCTAAATTATTTTTTAGGCAAAGAAGGGCCTAACACGTTATTGGTTGCTATTATTCAATGGGTGCATATGAATTACTATAATGCTAGAAGCAAAAAATAAGATTTGAACACAGCTGCTGTAATGCATTAATCAAAGCCATCTTAATTTAAACCCTTAATTGCTTTTCATTGTTTCTTATTTAAAATGCATATTATTTGAAGGTCTGGCATGATGAACTGGCCAAACTTGCTGAATATACTGTGCGCACATGTATATTTGAACATGATGAATGTCACAATACGGGTAAGTACATAATCTTTATTATATTTATTTAAAACTATTTGTCAAGTCCTCTTTTGGTCAACACATTTCTCATTCACTTTTAACATTTACATTTTTTTATAATTTAGATAATTTTCCACATGCTGGTCAAAATATAGCAATAGCAAAAGGCGGTAAAAAAACTATAGATCCCAAAGAGGTCATTGAAAATACGACAAAAGGCTGGTTCGATGAACACTTCAATGCAAACAAGAGTATCATAGCAAATTATAAAAGAAATGGGCACGTCAAGTTATTTAGTTTCAATTCATTTCAATGATAGAAGTGTTTTTTTATTAATCGAAATATTGGACATTTCCCACAATCATTTCGGTATAATTAAAAAAATATTATTAAAATAATATTATTTTTTTTCATTACGTAGCAAAACGATCGGTCATTTCACGCAATTGGTACAAGATCAGGCGTATGCTGTTGGTTGTGCTTTGGTTCAATTTAAGAAAGACGCATACACAACGATCTATGCTTGCGATTATTCACTAGGAAATTTAAAAAACATCCCAGTATATGAAGCGTCCTCGAAAACCGCATCAAAATGCACAAAAGGAACAAATCCACAGTTGAAAGGACTTTGCAGCACCAGTGAAATCTATGACAACAAATTATTTTATAATTGAATAAAAATAACTTCTTTTCATGCAATT
>NW_022203101.1:0-1570 GCF_009176525.2 Contarinia nasturtii | reverse complement strand
GTAGTTTTATACATTAAGCTATGGAATAGTAAGATATATATATATATATCTGTTTGTTCAGTGATTTTAGAGAAAACCAGAAAAGATAGAGAGTTCGGGTTTTCGGCATTCGATAGGGCATGAAAAACCCTCCAGACGTATTTTTTATTTTCCCCATTTAATTTTTTCATTCATGGGCCCTCTTTTTTGGATTCCACTTTGAAAAATATTTCGATTCCACTCACCATTTATTGAGTGGATAACGAATGGATTCGGGTGGAATTACGTTTTTCTGCAACTTTATTGGGTGGATAAAAGATGGAATAAATGAGTTTTACTTCAGTGTTAATTTGATTACTTTGGATCTGGATGAAACTTGTTGAAAAAAAGTTGGAGACACCCGCGGTACCAAATTGTTTTAGATTCCTTATAAAATTACCTTTCGAATGGTATATAAGTTATGGAGTTTCCGGCAGGTTTGATGGCGTTTTACGCTGGCCGTTTGGCCGAAATATGAAAAATTGTGAGAAAAATCGGCTTCCGAATCTTATTGCAAGCAACCCAGTTCTATGATTTTGATTAAATTTCGCCAGATGATAGCTCCCAAATTCCTCTTTCTAACGCTATATAGCTTATTAGCCAATCAAACTTGTGAAGAGTTTTGGAATTTCAATTTAATTATGGCATTGACAAAAACCTTAGAGAAAAACGAAATCCATGTGATGCATTTATTAGGTAGTTCTGGACGTTCTCATTTCAGTAATTGAATTGAACGATTTCACCATTTATGGATCATCAGCGCAGCTTTTAAGAAAACCATCTATATAATTTATAGGATTTACTAACTTTTTGAAGTGGGAGCGCATAGGTAGTCGTTGAGGCAATATGAGGAAAATATTGGCAAAATCAATTTTCAAGGTGTAATTTATTTTAAATAAATTGTGGCACAAAATTCAAAATATGAATGTCGAGTAGTTTGTTTTTCTTAGTAGTACGGTTCCACGTTTCACATTAAGCTCTACGGCCAAAAACTGGCAGTGTATTATGCCACACACACAAGCATCACATGTACGCTTGAAGTGGTCATCACAGAAACGAAGCTGAGCATGCGCACATGTATTAGTATTTTCATACACAGCATGTTTCGTTCTTCTGTTATAAAGTGTGATGTTTGTCTGTATATATGGTTTCTATATGTTTACTCCATGAAATCGACGACAATTAAAAAAATGAATTCAAAAAAATTGTTTTAATATTTTACCTGAGGATTTTTCAAATAGTCGGGATTAGACTTGAACCCTTTTTGAATTTATATTAAACTATTTAATTTGAACCAATCAATATTGGTTGGTTAAAAAATTCGCAACAGATGGGGAACAAGAGATGAGGTTGTCGTAGATTTGGGAACGGACAATAGTCATCATATTACCGGGTTTTACCAAACATCGTTTTTGTGTATTCTCTTTTGTGCGGATCTTCTTCAAAGCATAAACGAAGAAGAACCGCACAAAAGAGAATACACAAAAACGATGTTTGGTATGAAATTAGAAGGAAAAATACAATTTTATACGGAGTGTCAACTAGTTCCGAA
>NW_022203100.1:0-10811 GCF_009176525.2 Contarinia nasturtii | reverse complement strand
GGCATCTTAATAGATAATAAACATACTACTACTCGCTATTAACATCGATCCTAATACTACTACTCATGTTAATATGCGTAGTATGATTGGTTGTTAATAGTTAATAGCATCCTAATAAATATTATCATAATACAAAATGTATTAACATATCGGATTTGGCACATCTATAACGCTCGGATATGATGGTGCCCCCACATCGGTTCACATTCACATTTTGGTTTGAAGAGAGATAGAGTAATCCAACCTATGAACGAAAAGAAAAACATTCATGTGAATACAATAAAAGTGACCGTTCAAAAAGAGTTAGTTTCTTCACGGATCAATAAAAATGAAATTCATTAAATTGACTTACCATCCAAGGAAACTCTACGACATTAACAGCCTGACCGTATGTAATTCGTATATCTACATCATTGCTTGAATATGCTTTGCAAGCTATTTGCGACGTAGAAACTTTAAAAGAAAATAGAAATAATTATGAAATCAATAAAATAGTGGTAGTTTTTGAAATGAAGTTAAAGCTTTTACGGGTTTTTATTTACCAAAATTTGGAGATTTCCTCAGAAAATTGGCTACCTGTCTACGATCTGAAAAAAAATATATTTTAGTTTTTTCTTACTGTTACCTAACACTAGAGTTGCATTTTTTTATGTTGGCAGCCTCCCATTCCTAAAACCTGTAATATTTTCGACTCTATCAAGAACAATGACCGATTTTATGTGAAAAATTTTAATTTTCAATTGCACAAAATGTTTCTGATGCTTAAATCCAAAAAGTTATTAAATTATATGTAACTAATTTTGCTTAAAAAGAAGCGATTTAACAGAAATTTCATTTTATCGCAAAACTAACTTCATATTTGGTTTTCTCGTACCAAAAAACTCCGTACTAGACATCTTTACAAAATTGTTACCCCATGACATTTTTTTTGAAAACGCTGAAGTATAGTAAATTTAAATACTTGAATTACCATGCTCTATAGCGAAGTGAATCTGAATAAAAAAAAATTAAAAAAATTATTTATTAATAATTTAAATAATTCAATTAATTTACCGGTTTCTTATTCTCGCTGTTTTCTGAATTTATATTGGCTCCATGTTCAACCATATATTTAACTACATCTACGTGACCTAAAAAGCAAAGAGGGTGGTGAGAAAAAAATTTCATGTTAAAATAATTCTTCTCAATTCGAAAATATGTCCAATTACCATACTCAGCAACGTAGTGGAGTGGTGTGTATTTGTATTGATCTTCAGCATTGATATTAGCACCATGTTCGACAAGATATTGGATTATTTCGGCGTAAACTAAAAGGCATAGAAAATAAAATGGTAAAGGTGTCAAACAGATCAATACCCGTCCGTTCGGATTTCTTTTTAATAGGGACGGACCAAGGGGAATGTCACAAAGAACGTACTAGAATTATATAATTCGGAATAAATAGTTTGGGGCAACGTAATGTCAACAAATACACCTTACTGTTCACAGAAACATTAGGTTTTTAATTCAGTTGTCGGCACCTAAACATTTCAATATTTTTGTGAATATATTTTACTTTTCCGCACACCTAGTGTAGGGAAGGTATTGTATTAGGCCAAAAAATTAAAGTCATCCCAAAACATGTTTTCTATGCATATTTAATGTAGAAAACACGATTGGAGATGATTTTGGGGCGTATTAATGTGCGTCGCTGTGTGTGATGTGTCCTGTGCCCTGTGGCGTGTTGCCAAAATTTGTTAACTCGATAAATCTTCTTCCAAAAACTCAATTCAAATTATGACTTTGCAGGATGATTTGGGACTACTAGGAGACGTGCTGATTACTTTTTGAGCAATATCTGTTGACCGGTGTAATTTTTTTTGGTCCGAATGGAGTACCCATACATTTTTTGATCATTTCTCAACCATTTTGGTGACACGATGGTTTCGTGCTCAGACATGAAATTTAAAATGTGACTTCACGAAGTGATTGGGCACTACGAGGAATAGATCTGGTCAAATTTTCAACGACATTGATTGATCGGTGTAAAACTTAGACTCTGAAGAGGCACTTATGAGAAAAATGCCTTAAAATGATATTCTTTCATTTTGAACGCTGAATGAATGTGTAGTTGGGGGTTTTTTGGCACGAGAAACCCGAATCTAATGTTAGTTTAAAGATGCAATCAATTTTTCACACACTTTTCATACAAAAATCCACAAAAAGTTTCATTTTTGTATGAAAGACTTGCCTTTGTGGTACCGTAATGATCTGAAACTTTGAACAGGCTATTTTTGGATTGAAATTTCTTTAAACTTGCTGTGATTATTTATTTTGATGAGAAAATAATATTCACAAGTTTTCACGGTAATTTAAGTTACTGCAACCATACAAAGACCATGATTTCAGTTTATTCCCAAAATTTCGATTTCATGCGGAAAAGTCAGCTTGCGTACGTAAGCCTCTTTATTTTTGTATAATTTAAATAATTATATTAAGCACTTACCACCAAAAGTATATTCACAAAAATATTGAAATGTTTCTGACTGAATTGAAAACTCAATGTTTTTGTCACCATATCGGCATATTTGTTGACATTTACATGCATTTACATTACCACTAATTCCAAACTATTCCAACCTATTTGGACCTATTCCGAATGATATAATTCTAGTACGTTTTTTGTGACATTCTCCTTGGGACGGACACGTTTCATAATGTAATAATTTTTTTTTTTTAAATTTCGATCGAGCAAAATTGTCCAATATGGCGGACACTTATGCTTGGACGAGCAACCTTATTTTGATTGAATGTGGCTTATTTTCAACTTAAACAATGTTTTTCTACATCACAAAAAAAGAAGTGAATATCTTTGAATATACAATAAAAGAACAAAATGATATGCATCCGTTCGAGAAATTTTGTCCTAATTCCCAAACATCCGTCCGTTGTTCTTAAGGAGTAATTACATTCGAATTTTAAAATATGACACTTTGAAGAATGTCCTTCAATTCATAAATCACAAAACCTCACCACCAGAAAGTCCCTCCATCGACCAGACACCTTTAGAAAGTGATGAGAAAAAAACTCCAAGTTAAAATATTTTTTCTTGATTCGGGATGGTGTAATTACCAGCCGCAGTAGCGGAGTGAAGTGGTGTCATTTTATCATTACTTTTGGCATTGATATTGGCTCCATGTTCTACCAGATATTTGATTTTATCTATTTGATCTAAAGTGGTGAGAAAAAAACTTGATGTTAAAATCATTTTCCTCAATTTTACAAAGTGTATGATTACAATCATCAGCAGCGTAGTGAAGAGGTGTTTTTTGCGTGTTATCTTCGATATTTACATTGGCTCCATGTTCAATTAAAAATTTAACTATTTCAATGTTACCTAAAATACATGAAGAGATAGAATTGGAATTCTTTGAAAATTGTTCTTTTTTATAACTAACCTCCGTAACCAGCAGCGTAGTGAAGCGGACTCTTCTGCTTATTGTCTTTGGCATTTATATTCGCTCCATGATCTATTAAAGTTTTTGTTGCTTGCTCTACAAAGCATAAAATATGTTGGTGTTTATTTATATTATTTATATAACAAAATCGCTAAATAATTACCATTGTGTATAGCTTTATGAAGAGGTGTTTCTTTGTCATCATCTTCAGCATTAACGTTGGCTCCATGGTCGACTAGGTACTTCTCTGTTACCTAAAAAGCAAGAAAATTATTGAAAATAATTCTTTTTAATTCGGAGTATTCAATTACCATTCCGAGCAGCCCAGTGAAGTGATGTACGTTTGTAATTTTCTTCTGCTTTTATATGGGCTCCATGTTCTACCAGATATTTTATTGCTTCTGTGTTACCTAAAGAACATAAAAAGTAATAAGATTAATATTCATTAAAAATAATTCGTTTTAATTCGGAGCACTGAATTACCATTCTCTGCAGCCCTGTGAAGTGGTGTACGTTTGTAATTTTCTTCTGCATTTATATTGGCTCCATGTTCTACCAGATATTTTATTGCTTCTACATTACCTAAAAAGCATGAACGGTAACAAGATAAACATGGAATGGCCATAGGTGATGATGAGGGTTCCTAGAGTTCGAATAACCCCCCTCTAAAATATTTTTAGGAATCCTCCACAATTTTGGAAATGAGGACCTTTTTTGGCCGCGAAAATTCTTTCGATTAGCTAGGGGTTTTCGCCAAAAAAGTGAAGAGCAAAACAAAAACGATCTTATCCTCTTTCCTACAATTTTTTTGACATTTTTTTTAGGACCCCATAACAAATGTTCCGTCATCATCTATGCTGGAATGGCACACATGAAATGATAAAAGAATCATTCAATGCACTGCATAAATGTATGCCACTCCGAATGAATGATTGAAAACTATTCGTTTTAATTCGGAGCATTGAATTACCTTTCGCAGCTGCCTTGTGAAGTGGAGTTTGTGTCTCCTCATCTTCAGCATTCACCTGTGCTCTATGTTCAACTAGATATTTGACTGTTTCTGCATGACCTAAAAAGCATGAACAGTAATAAAATTAATTTTCATTAAAAATAATTCATTTTAATTCGGAGCACTGAATTACCATTTTCTGCAGCATAATGGAGTGGGGTATATTCCAACCGTCCATACGCATTCAAATTTGCTCCATGTTCGACTAGATATTTGAATAGTTCGATATTACCTAAAAAGCATAAAAAGTAATAACTAAGAGTACATCTATCACAAAAGAATTTGTTTTAATTTAGAGTGTTTAATTACCATTCTTAGCAGAGTAGAGAATTGGTGTATATTCATCACTATCTGCCAGATTTACATTAGCTCCATGTTCGACTAGATATTTAACGGCTTCTATATTACCTATAAAAACGTGCAAAGTAATAAAATTTATGTTCATTGAAAATAATTCGTTTGAATTTAGAATATATAATTACCATTCTGTGCAGCTAGGTGTAGAGGTGTACGTTTGCTACCGTCTACCACATTGACATTTTCACCATGTTCTACCAGATATTTGATTACATCCACATTACCTAAAAGGGATGAAAAGTGATAAGATAAACATTCATTGGTCATAATTAGTTTTAGCTTGGAGTATTTAATTGCCATTCTTTGCTGCGAAATGAGTGGGGGTCTGTTTGAAAAAAACCTCAGCATTCACACTGGCTTCATGTTTGAGTAGATATTTGACCTCTTCTGCATTACCTAAAAAAGCGAGAAAAGTAATAAGATTTTCATTGACGTCCCTCTTGAATGTCATTATATGGCACACAACAACGACCCCAATCAGCGGCCAGACGGCAAAAAATGAAAAACTAAGTTTAAGTACAAAATTGTTCTAAATGAAAGAAATTTTCAGAGACTTTGCCGCCAGTAGAGTTATTTCTGACTCGCAGAGCACTGAATTACCATTCTCAGCTGCCTTATGAAGTGGTGTTTCTTTGTGAAACCCTTTCGCATTAATATTGGCCCCATGTTCGACAAGATATTTGACTATATCTGTGTGATCTAAAAAGCATGAAAAATAATAAGGCCAATATTCATTGAAAATAATTCGTTTTGATTTGGAGCACTGAATTACCATTCTCTGCAGCCCAGTGAAGAAGTGTGTCTTTATATTTACTTTGAGCATTGATATTGGCTCCTTGTTCTATCAGATATTTAACTACATCTATGTGACCTAAAAATGGTGAGAGAAAAAACTTCAGTTAAAAATATTATATCTCAATTCAAAAAAGTGTACGATTACCACATTCAACAGCCCAACGAGTTGGTGTACGTTCATCCTGGTTTTCTACATTCATATTGGCTCCATGTTCAATTAGAGTTTTCACTGTTTCAACATGATCTAAAATAGATGAAGAGATAGGATTTAAGTTCACTGAAAATAGTTCTTTAATATTCTTATTTCTAACTTTTCTCAGCAGCAAGGTGGAGAGGGGCACTTTTCCAATTGTCTTCGGCATTAACATTGGCTCTGTGATCGATTAAAGTTTTGGTTGCATCGGTTTGGCCTAGAAAGCATAAAAATAGTTGGTGTTCATTTATATAACATAATCGCCAAATAGTTACCATTTTGTGCAGAACGATGAAGAGGTGTACGTTTGTGATCGTCTTCAGCATTTACGTTGGCTCCATGGTCGACTAGGTACTTGATCGCTTCTGTGTTACCTAGAATGAAAGTGGGAAAGTATTTCGATTAAAATTCATTTAAAACAAATATTCTAAATTCAAAAAAGGGTGTGCGGTTATACCCCACTCAGCGGTATAATGAAGCGGTGTATTTTTATCTGCAGATGTCGAATTAGCATTGGCTCCCGCATCGACAAGAGTTTTGATCACATCTGTATGATCTAGAAGGCATTGAATATGAGAGAATTGAATTTTATTGAAAATATATCTTCACAATTTGAACAGCTAGGATTTACCTGCCATAGCAGCTCGGTGAAGAGGTGTACGCTTATCTCCATCTTCGACGTTCACATTAGCTCCATGTGCGAGTAGATATTTGATTTTATCCACATCACCTAAAAAGCATAAGAACAGTGTGGTTCAAGCTTTTCAATTGGCTACTATACTCAAGTGACAAAATTTTGTCGAATGTACCGGTCCGTGATAAAAAGTGCGAAGAATGGTTCATTCAATATTCGATTGCTCATCAGATTATTGAATCAGTTTTTTATAAGTATCATTTTTACTTTTCCGCACACCTAGTGTAGGAAAGGTATTGTCTTAGGCCAAAAAATTAAAGTCACCCCAAAACATGTTTTCTATGCATATTTCATGTAGAAATCACTACTGGAGATGATTTTGGGGCATAATAATGTGTCCTATGTCCTGTGGCTCCTTTTTTTGTTACCGCGAAAACTCTTCTTCCAAAAACTCAATTCAAATTCTGACTTTGCAGGATGATTGGGGACTGTTGGGAGACGAGCTGATTAGTTTTTGAGCAATATCTGTTGACCGGTGTAATTTTTTTTGGTCCGAATGGAGTACCCACATCCATACATTTTTCGCAAAAATCCACAAAAAAATTTCATTTTTGTATGAAAGACATGCCTTTGTGGTACCGTAATGAATTAGTAATAGTCTTAATATAGTAAGTCTAACTATCATGAAAAATAAGAAAGAACTAAAATCTATAGAATTATTTCTCTGCGTATAATGAAAGCACAACGTCATGCACAACGTATTCACAAAAATTAACAAATGAATTGCCGAAATTTGCGATGATTAATATTTGTTTTATTGGGGTACGATATGTGCCAAACCATCACACACATTTTCTGCATGAGTAAAATGTATTATATGACCGTAAAAATCTTATGTACCATCGATGTACCAAAAACAGCTTCTTCCTCTTATACTTCTTCTTTTTATGTCTCTTGATTTTGATACATTAAAAATTCTGTGTTGTCGCTTGAGTAGTTAACTGTTGAGCATTGAAACTATTCATGCATCTTATTGTAAATAGTACATTCAAAGCCTTTTTATACCCTTTATGCTTTGAACACTGATCTTAAATAATTAAAAAAAAACACCAAATTCAAATATTGATGAATTATCCTATATGCTCATCGTGAATTCTATCATTACCTCTTCTGACGGCACTAAAGAGCTGTTGATCCAAACCAGTATCGGAACGTGCAGCTCTCAATTCAACACACAAAAATATTAACACAAAAAAATACTTCATATCTGTTAAATCGCTGATTTTTAGTGAAGAAAACACAATTCACGTTATATTCGAAAACATATATTGCAAGTGCTAATGACAAAATTACTCTGCTCCTCTTTTATAATTACTCCACATATATTTGGAAGTGTCGGTTTGTGTTTGCGTGTATTGAAAATAAAAACTATTTTCTTGAGTCTAATCTCGTAAGGTCAATTCTCTCCCTCTCTTCACCATTCCATTCAATAAGTGACAAAAAATGGAAATTATGAATACGTGACTAAAGCTACATATTAATTACTAGATAATACTAGAATATAAATAGAACAGATAACGGAACACATCCCGAATGAAAAAAAAAAAACAAAAATTCATTTTGTTGACATATACAAAACATAATTGTAGTCAACAAGACAACAACAGTATGAAATTATTTTTTGGTAAATTGGGCAAACTTTAGTAAATTGGGCAAAATATTGATGGAAGCGTATGTTTTGGATGCCTTTTTTGAAAATCGATGAGCGAAAAAAACCATTTCGTTGCAACTTTTTTTTCCTAAAACATCAAAAGTGCATTTTTGTGATCTTATAGAGTTTCTCTAAAACTATCTACAAAAATACTCAAACCAATTCACTTTCATATAAATTCATTCGAAAAATCCGTAACTTTAAATCGAGCGGGGTGAAAATGAGGAGGGTGTCGGCCAAAGTGCCAGAGCAAAAGTTGTTACTCTCAACCAGGCCTACAAAAGCCACACTAAGGGTTTTTTACATTTCAAAAATGAAAAATCCATGCACCCTATGAACAAGAATATATATAATATATTCTACTATTCCATAGCTAAATGAAATCAACTATGTTTCACATTAAGCAATAATGCATTTTTATTGAATTTTGATATTGTATTTCCTAATCTTTTTTACTAATCCTCTCTTTGATAAGCTGCTAAACACTTCATGCATGCAAAAATAATTACGACTGTGACCTTCAAATCACGTAACTACTCGTTGCTCATTCTTACAAAACAACTAAAATTGCATTGATTTGTGTGCCAAAGTGTATTTAATAACACATTGCTAATAAAACGAATACGAATACATTTCAATTAAATACGTTAGAAAGTGACAAAATGTGTCAAGGAAACAGCTCAGAAAAAAACCATTGAGCGTTTCAATCCTTATCGTTATTGCTAGGGAAATGCCCAACATTAATACCCCTCTTTTTCGCTTTGGAACAGCAATTTGTAGTATTTTTTATAGAATAAATAGCTTGACCAACTTGGGATAAACCCAATATCAAAATCAGTTTTGTTTAAGAAATGCACTGTGTGCCATACAGTACTCTATGTATGATACGAATTGCATTTAAATGCAAAATCACAGCGGACGGCAGTTCGCGCGAGTGACGAAACCACATTAGTGTGTTGAAAAGTCGAACTCGCTATATATACACGTAATATACGAAATCCAGACCTAGAAGGCCGTTGGCCCCGGTTGATGTATGGTTGGAAAGCCCTTGGGCTATAGATCAAGAAAAAATATAAAAGTTTGAAAATCGGTCCACCTGTCTTCAAAATATGGTCCTTTCAAGAAAAGGGTCAAAATTCAGTTTCATGACCATAGATGGCACTAAATGAGGTCATTGACCCCTGAAACATCTATATTCTTATTCTAGAGCTCAATACCTTTCCAACGACCCCCTAACCGTCGAAATCGATCAATCCGTTCGAAAAATTTATTATTTTAAAAATTTCATATGAATTCCTATGAAAAATCAAAATGTCTGTCTGTCTGTGGCCAATTTTGCGTAGTTGTTTCTGATCTTTTTGAAACTTCCTGTGATTAAAGTACATAAAAAACTAAGACTTTTTTGTTCCGGCACTTTTCGATTTGGGCGCCATGTTGACCGTGGCCGGCCTCCAAAAGTCACTTTTCGACTTTTTTCCCTATGATCACCGAAGCGCCATGACTTTACACCCTCCCAGACATATGCATATCATTGGAAAGGTCTTGAGGTGAGCTATCGAATGGAGTCATTTTCGGTCCAAAAATTTCAAGTTGGAGTGGCGAAATTGGCCAAAAACCAAAAAGTTACCGTTTGGCCGGACACATAATGGTCATTAGCTCGAAAACTAGCCTTTCATGGTCACTTGAAAATTTCACCGATTTTAAGGCCCAAGTCTAAGCTATAAAATGCCGCATAGCTTATATCCCTAAAAATTCTTGTCTTCACGATATGGCCTTTGATAGTGCGAAAATGGCCAACAAAATTAATTAATTAATTTTAACATTTGAAGTATTTTATGGGCCAAAATGTACTCCAATGACTCTGTAAATATGCTCTATGACTAGCGAAACAAAATTGAACAAAATATCGACCGTTTTGGATGGCTATTCCACCAAAAATCGGCCAAATGTACCAAAAATCGAATTTTCACAAAAAAGTCTAGATGTATGAAATATGAAATCTTAACAACAAATAACTACATGTTTGATGGTTTCCTCGCATAAGATCGATAAAATACCGAATTTAAGTCCCCTACCACCAGGCCAGAAGGTGGACTATCGTCGGGAGAGGTGCATGCGGTTAGTCACAAATTAAATTAAAAGAAATCTACAAAAATGTTAGTATAAATGCAAACTATGCAAAAGGTCATGCAAAAATGGCCATTATTTCATACGGTCGCTGTGGGACCTAGACTTGACATAACCAGGACAAATGCATATTCGTTCGAAAGGACTTAAAGTAAGTTCTCAAGTGGTGTCAATTGCGACTTGAAAATTTCATGTGGGGGTGGCCAAATTGGCAAAAAACCAAACATTGACCGTTGACCGCACACATAACGGGCATTTTTGAAAAAGACTGCATATGTTCTCTTGAAAATTTCATCAATTTAAGCATCAAGTCAAAGATAAAACAATATGCATACCACATACCACTGAAAAATACCTCTGTTCCTCATTATGAACCATAATTTGTATAAATTTGGTCCAAAAATAACCTAAAAATCTATATTTTCATTGTATTTGAAAAATATTCAAATTCATGTGTCTTGAATCTTTAACTTGGAAAATAGCGCTTACAAAACTATTGATATCAAATAAAAAACCTCTATCAAGGTGAAGAACGAGTGACGAGACCA
>NW_022203099.1:0-2570 GCF_009176525.2 Contarinia nasturtii | reverse complement strand
TGTGTACTGTGAATATAAACTTAATATACATTTGTAAATTCGGAACGAATCACAGTACACAGAAAATATATTTACCAACTATTTTCGTCACAAAATTGATATCAGAAATTTTGTGTTTCAGATTTTGGTTTCGTCACTCGTTCTTCACCTTGATAGAGGTTTTTTATTTGATAATCTATACATGTATATTTTTAAAGAATGTAAATATTTTCTTCATCAACGGCATCTTTAAGATTGGTTGGGGCAACGGCTCATTTTGGTCGACCCGATCGATTGATCGCAGAATATTCTAACTTTCGGTGCCATGATGGCGATGCCTTATCCTTCATATCTGAAAGCAGGAAACCCAGAAAATCTTTGCTATTTCTTCGTGAATGATAGGATAACCTTTAATGTGAGCCCATATCATTTCATTTGGTCTTAGCGAAGGTTTCAAACACAAAATACTTGATGTCAGTCTTCGGCTGCGACGATCGCGATTCGAAACTAGATCTTTTTGCACAAGCACTGGTTTCTCCAACCGCCATTTTTTTATTAATAAGTCAACAACAGTTGTATGATCATCGGCAAGGGTTGAGATTAAAGGTGTCAACCGAAAACAGACGGACAGAAATTTGTCCAATTTTGTCCGTCCGTCCGGTCTGAAAGCCTTAGCAAATTCCCGGACGTCCGATCCGATGTTCGTATATTGTACATTGGATTTCGGACGTCCGGTCCGACTGTCCAAAAACGCGAATGGACTTTCGGACGTTTATCGAAAATGTGTTCCATCACAATCGAGTAAAAATCCGAAAGTCCGTTCTCATTTTCGGACAATCGGACCGGACGTCCGAAATCCAATGTACAATATACGAACATCGGAAAATTTGTTCGGTTGACACCTATAGTTGAGATTGGATATTGTTGTGTTGGCTGGTGTGCAGCAGCCTTTGTACGCGATCTAGTTTGTCTGTCGTTTTCTCCGTATTTATGGTGATGAGAATTTCGAACATTTCGGGCTTCTATATGGTCACTTCCATACATGATGACGTAAATTTTTTTAGAGGCGGTGATGGCAAAATTCCGTAGAGGGTCCCTGGAAAAATCCATGGGGGGTCCCTGACGAAGTCAACAATTTGTCGGAAATGAGGATAAAATCGTTTTTTTTGCTCTTCACTTTTTTGACGAAAAACCCTAGCAAATCGATAGAATTTTCTAGGCCAAAAAAAGTGAAGAGCAAAAAAAAGGTCCTCATTTCCAAAATTGTTGAGGGTTCCTACAAATATTTTAGAGGGGGTAATCCGAACCCTAGGAACCCTCGGCATCACCTATGCTGTTGAGAAGAGAGAAGAACAATGGCAGAAATAATTAGATTTTTTTAGGTATGTGTTTTGTTGTTTTATTTTATTAAATCAAATTCGTGTCAAATTCGTGTTTTTTTCTGTTTACTAGAATAGTTAAACTTAATATTTTTCTTATTTAATTGTAATGTTATCTTATCTATTTGACTTTATTATCGTATTTAATTGTATTTGATTTGATTTTTTGATCACGATTTTATTTGTCTACGTCGAACACCTCAGCGTCGAGAAGGCGACTATCATAGGGTATTCCCTAGATCAGTTGACAGGCGATGTTTGCGTAGTGTGCTCGACTGAAAATGATTACACCGAAATTTCGTTGGGCGGTTTTGATGGACGGTCTGCTGTGTCTTCGTTCTGTGTACCATGATGTAAGTATTTCACAGAAGCAGAATCGCCATCATCGCAGTGACATCCAAAAAAGGTGGCAGCCATACCAAAGTTTACGAAACCGGCTTGAACGCCTTCAAGTCTTTGAGATTATTTCATTAAACTGTCGTGAATGATTGAGTCCTTTGAGTCTAAATAATTTAAGTTATATGGTTCATCTTCTTCAAAGGCTTAGGGACATAAGTGCTCGGACGATCGGACGGTTAGCGTCCGCCCACCCATAGATTTTCAGAAATTCGAACGGTCGGACGGTCGGATGAGCACTCAACGCATAGGATGTAAAACATTTATATTCACTTGTCCTTTTTTGATCCTGCTGCATAATTTATTACTAATCAGAATGAATTCGGTTGGTAGGTCGTTGTAAACAAAAATGTAAAACGTATCAGCACACATCATTTGGACGGTAGGACTATCGGACGGTCAACAAATATATAAGGTCACTAAAACATAATACGAATATCACGAAAAATTAGCCTTCTTGAATTGAGAGTCATAATAAATGAAGTTGGAGCCCAAAATTATAAGTGCAAATTTTCATTTTTTTAATAGTTTGAAGAATTTCGCTTAAAAAGTGATTTTTTTCAAATGAAAAATAACTTATTTCTTGGAATATTTGTTGTTTTTTTTAGTCATCATGAAGTCAAATATCTGAAAATTTTTGTTATTTATTTCTAAGGGTTGCCAAGGTTGATCTAGTCATATTGAAGTCGAAATTTTCTAGCGAAACATCCAACTTCTTGGAGCCATTCTCGGATTCTTCCTCGTCTGTCCCTTCATCTGTTACAATCTTTGCCTTTAGATTTTAGGCGTTTCTCCTTCATATCTATGATAAAAAAA
>NW_022203098.1:0-5023 GCF_009176525.2 Contarinia nasturtii | reverse complement strand
ATGGACTCAATGGTCGAAAAATGTCAAACCGATGTGCTATACACCGAATTCGAGAAAGCCTTCGATCGCGTCAACCACAAGATATTTTTGCAAAAATTAGTGAAATTTGGACTCGGCCGAAGACTCGTCAAGTGGTTTCATAGATACTTGACAGCCCGGACACAATTTGTTGGAATCGGCGAAAGAAAGTCACGGACTTTCACCGTATCATCAGGCGTACCAGCGGGAAGTACATTGGGACGATGTCTTTTCATTATTTTTATTAACGATATTGTTGAAACTGTGTCAAATGCTCTTGTTTTGCTATTTGCAGACGATTTAAAGTTGATTCGGAAAATTCGCTCTCCCATTGATGCCGGTAATTTTCAAAATGCCATTGATCAGTTGGGTGTTTGGTGCACACAAAACAAACTCTACTTGAATCTGAAAAAATGTTTCATCATGACGTATGCAAAAGGTGGAAACATAGTCAACTACGATTAACAACAAAATACGATCAACAATGGACAACATACGTTTGAACGAGTGAATTACATAAGGATCTGGGAGTGATATTTGACACCAGGCTAACGTTTGTCAACCACATCGATGCGAATACAGCCAGTGCACATGTGGCAATGGGTTTCATCAAACGAACATTAAAAAATAAGTACACGATCGAATCTGCAAAAATATTATATTGCGCGCTAGTTAGGTCAAAATTAGAATATGCGAGTATTGTATGGCTTCCATACCATCGTATCCACTCCGATAGAATAGAATCAATTCAAAAAGATTTTGTCATTTGGTCGCTACGATATATATATCAGAGAGATGAGAATTATGTATTGCCACCGTATCAGTTTAGATGTGATGTTTTAAATATTCAACCGCTTTGGAGACGGCGTATAAATGCCTCTATATTTTTAATTTATGATCTGCTTTTAAGTAAAATAGTGTCTAGTGACTGCAATATAATGAGAACCAAAGAAATTTGAGAAGTACAGAGTTAGGGCATTTTCATCGGATTATGCACATAATCAGCCGTTTTATGTAGCTTGTAGAAACTTTAACTTGATAAGAGAAATATTTTTAGAATCGGCTTCAAGACACATCTTTAGAAACAATATTGTCAAATTGGAAAATGTGATTTTTGATCGGTGAAAAATTTAACTTTTAACTCTTATGTGTTATATAGAAATTAAAACAGTGAACACAATCGATATCTGCTGCTCCGAAGTCGAAAAGGCTGGTGGCTGGGTATACGATCGGGTGGTGTTTCATTGTGAACGATATTGTACAAATTTTGTTATGAATTCAGTCTGTGATCAGACGGTGAATAAATAAATAAAGCAATCTAAGAAAATTTAAATCAAGTTCTTGTTGAGATTTCGAGCAAAGTTTTCAATTATCAAGAACACCACTCAATGTGATGTGAAAAATCTAATGAACTAAAAATCTTTAATTTTTGTACAAAACTCGCACTTTTTCCTTTTCATCTATTTGGAACATTTACATAATCGTGGCTCGTACTCGTATCAACAGGTTTAGCGCCGAAGTTTTTGTGTTTCAAGTGAAAATTTGCTAAAAAATGGAAAATTACCCATTTTTGGACCTTTTTTGAGTTTTTGGCCATTACCATCGAATGTGGTCAAAAAAGAGGTTATGTCAAGTATAAAATTTTCGTTGATATTTGGTACTAGATTTTAGTACTAGTTTTAGTACAAATCTAGTACTCTTGCACAATGAACTTATTGTTCAAAATTAGTTTAATGTACTAATAATCCACGGATAAATAAATAAATAAAACACACAATAAAAAATAAAAAAATAAAATTAAACATTTTTTTTTTTAATTATACAAATCAAGAAAAAACCATTTTTTTGGTTTTTCATTAAAACATTTTCTTTTCAATAATATTTTTACAGTGAGTCGTTTAAGTAACTAGAGTAATACTCTAATAGCTAGAGTATTTTGTTAAGTATATTGGAATATATTGGTGGCATAGTCGTATATATTTGTTTATATTCTTCTTGTAAACAACTTCGCAATCTCCCCCTACATGGAAGTACAAAATGGAAATGTACCTTCGTAAAGAAAAATTGTGGAAAGCAGTGAGTACAGAAAGACCGGTGGTTCCAACAATAACTGAGAGCTCAATAACAGCGGCAATGGTGGCAACAGCACAAACAAAACTCGACGAATTTTTGGAGATGGACGGACAAGCACGCGCATTATTCGGCTTATGTGTTGAAGATAGCCAATTGGTTCATATTCGCAATTTGACAACAACAAAAGAGACCTGGCAAAAATTGCAACAATACTATGAGCGAAATACATTGGTGAACAAAGTCAGTATTATGCGTCGTATTTGTGGATCAAAATTGCCTGAAAATGGCGATATGGAAAAACACATCGGAGAACTTACAGATCTTTTTCAAATATTGGTCGATTTGGGAGAAAATCAACTCAACGATAATTGGAAAGTGGCAATCACCCTTAGCAGTTTACCGCCGAGCTACGATCACATGATAACCGCACTTGAGGCACGACCAGATGATGACTTAACATTAACGTTGATTCATTCAAAACTCATTGGTGAGCATTTAAAGCGAACGGAGGCAAACAATGCGACTGACTCATCAAATGGTAACAAGGAAATGGTTTTGAAAACAACGAATCCAAAACTCAAATATTTCTTCTGTGGGAAAACCAACCATATCAAAAAGGATTGTTTCAAATACAAGGAATGGTTGAAGAAACAAACAAACAAAGAGAGAAGCAGTAGAGAAAAAGTCAACAAAGTTGAACGAAACAGCGAATTTTTGTTCAAAATCACAACACATTCAACGTATGACGACGATTGAACAGTGGATTCTGGTGCAACAAGCCATGTCACTGACATCAAAAGTTTATTGAATTCGTATGATTCAACACAACACTCTGAAGTCAAAGTTGCCAACGAAAACATCGAAAAATCAAAAGGAAAGGGCACATGCGTCATCAATTTAATGAACTCAAACGGAGAAAATTCATCTCTTAAGTTGACCGATGTTTTGTATACACCAAATATCAAAGGAAATATGTTATCGGTGAAGAAATTAATGAAAGACGGTTATTCAGCTGTATTCGATAATGGTGTATGCGAGCTAAAGCGAGACGGAAAACAAATCGCAATCGCCGACGAGGTGGATGGTTTGTTCAAACTACGTAAACATCAAAGCAACAGAGTAAATGCATGCACAGTCAACAATCATAAAGAATATTGTTTACATGAATTACATCGTTTATTTGATCATCGTGATCCGGAGGCAATAAAAACAATGTGCAAAGAGAATTTGGTCGACGATGTCAAATTACGTGATTGCGGATTAAAAATTCAATGCGAGGTATGCTTGAAATCAAAATCGACGCGCATTCCATTTCCAAAGAAATCGAATAGCAAAAGTAGTGCAGTGCTCGATTTAATACACCCAGATGTTTGCGGTCCAATGCAAACTATGTCAATGGGAAAGAAGCGATATATTTTGACAATAATCGACGATTATTCAAAATACACTGAAGTGTATTATATTTCGCACAAGTCGGAGGTTGAAGAGAAAATAGAGGAGTACATTGGTGAAAAATAAATTCAATCGAAAACCAAAGGTGCTACGCAGCGATCGTGGAGGAGAATATATGGGAAATAAATTGAAACGTTTTCTCAGTGCGGAGGGAATAAAAACGCAGTACACTGCTCCGTATTCACCACAACAAAACGGTATTGCTGAACGCAAAAATCGCACTTTAATTGAAATGGCGCGATGTCTTTTAACAGATGCTGATTTGCCGAAGTTTTTGTGGGCAGAAGCAGTAAATACAGCAAAATATTAACAGTGATGGTTTTTTCCTATCTGAATAGCGCTAGCTATTCGCAGCGCCTGTACAGCATTGCTGCTCTGATGCTGAATCGTAGCGGTTGCCGCACGCGCAACACACTTCGTTTGTACCACACATAGCATATACGTTCGCGTTCTTTCTCTGTTCGACATGCGTTTGAATAATGACTATAGTATTAGTGTATCATACTCTGTTAGCTCACTGGTTACTCAGACTATATGACAATATGAATCGTTGCGGCGAAAGAGTAGCTCTTATTTTTCTCCAAATAATACTGCAACATGAAGTTTTTTTCACACGGTTTATTTGTTGTAATACAACAAATAAACTATTCATAAAAAAATTTATGTTGCAGTATTATTTGGAGAAAAATAAGAGCTACTGTTTCGCCGCAACGATTCATATGTTGTGTGGTACAAAATGCGTGCGGCAACCGCTTCGATTCAGCATCTGGGCAGCAATGCTGTTCAGACGCTGCGAATAGCTAGCGCTATTCAGATAGGAAAAAACCATCACTGTTCAAAATCGAACGATCATAAACAGGAGCAGACAAAATTCTATATCAATTGTGGAATGACGAAAAACCACAAGCAAACAATTTTGTGGTATTCGGAACAAAGTGTTGTAAACACACCAGCAGAGAAACTGCGTAAATTGGACAATCGAGCTCAACAAATGTATTTCATCGGTACAGTGAAGAATCGAAAGCATACAGATGTTTTGATCCATTAAATCGAAAATTGATTATCAGTCGAGATGTTTATTTTGTTGATAATCCAACGCATCAAAACATTGTTACAATCGATATACATTCAAACAGTGGAACAACAGCAACGATCCATGACGATGAAAATCATGCTCGCGACATTGGCGATCAAATATAAAATCGGGGATCAGCGCCATGTACATCATGGTGAAAAAATATGTAAACATCCAATTGATACAATAGAATAGAATTGATACAATAGATTGTTATCAATTGTCAATTTCGATTTATATGCCCAGTGAAGTGACAACCAAAATCTAAACAAATAATCCGGAATAAAAATATTTTATGTGTTTTAATTGCTAAAATATGCATAACAAATTAATTTAATCTCAAAACGTTTCTTATACATTTTTTTCTTTCATGGCGGAATTGACGTTTGATATCATATTTGATAT
>NW_022203097.1:0-2020 GCF_009176525.2 Contarinia nasturtii | reverse complement strand
GAACCGAGGCCGATATACTAAGTTGTAATACTTTACAAATACTATAGGAGCTAGGTGAAAACTCAATTGTAAAACAGAGTTAAAAGAAAAAAAATAAAAGAAAAAAAAGACTTTGTCAAAATTGTTAAAAAAAGAACGCATTTTTCTCGGACTTAGAATAATTTGGGTCACTTATGTTTGAAAACTCTGACTGTTACAAAAACGTAGATTAAAACTGAAAAAAAAATATCAGACTTAGTCAACAAATTGGCGCTGCGACAAAAAAATTCTGGTTCATAAATTGCTGATTTTTCAAAGAAAATTCTTATCAAAATTATTTTTTGAAATAACTCCATTTTTTGACACACACAAAAATTGATAAAAATATGAATTTTTTCTCAAAGGAAATTATCATCAAAATTATCCTTTGAAAATAAATCAAACATTTTTACCCAATTTTTGAAATTATTTTATTTTCGGACTTAGTCAATTTTTCCAAACAAAAAACACAAATTTTGGGCCAAAAAATTAGACAAGATCTGTTAAATAAACCGTCGTTAAAATCCAGAGAATTTTTGAAGTTAGCCATACCAAAACGTACAAAAGAGAAATTTAATACAAAAAGTACCATATTATTTAAAAAGAAGAAAAAATAACATCTTTTGAAATAACAACTGACAATTTCTACATCTAACCCAAAGTACAAGTCAAATTCACCAATCTTTGGTATTAATCATTAAAAGTCAAAGAGAAAACGATATCAATAAGTCAATCATAGAACAGAAGTAAAAAGACCAAAACAAACCACACATACACATTTCTGGGACCGAACACCATCACAAACACTCACCCACCGTATGACCAAGTGGGACATCTCAAAACCAGCAGGAAGTCCACCCCTAGTAAGCGAATAAAACAATTTCAACAACGCAACAATAAAGAAAGAGAAACGAAGCAAAAAGTCAACAAAAACCAAAAGAGTCAACAAAAAATCAGCAAGGATCAACAATAGAACAGAAAATAAGCTACAACCGAACAAAAATTAACAGCCAACAACTGAGCCATAAAACTACACTATCCAAAATCATCACTCATCGAACCAACTGACCAACAATAATTTTAAGCTACAGAAAATATCTAAATAAGAAACAAGTAAGTGAGTTCTTGATCATATTCATAGCATAGGCACACAAATCAAAGCACAGAAAGTAAAAATTACAAAGACTGTGTATGAATTTTCTTCCCAAATTACATGACGTTGTTACAATTTGCGTATGTCGGGTCAACAAGTAAATAGTGAAAAAGTAAAATCACGCATTGAAAAATTGATCCAAGAGAGAACACGGGATAATAATCGGGAGACTAAGTATAATAATAATAATAACTGCACCGAGCAGCGTTCCTTCGCCTTGGTGGTTTATTGAATATATTTTAAATAAATACAAAATAATTATATTCTTACATCTAGTAGTTTAGAAGGAGATTAATAGTTTTCTCAGTATGTTTTCTATTCAATTTTATCTATTTTGTTTTAAATATTTTTCAATTCTCAGTTTGACTGTTGATAAATTTACTTCTAAATCAATTAAAGTAGTATCACTGTTTGGTATTTTTTTCGTATAATAATCATTGAATGTAGTAAGCATGTAATTAATTGGTTCATACTTCGTGTAATCGCTTCTTCTAATTGGTATATCAAAAAGCGGCGTTGCACGGGTATTATGCGCTGAATCATAATAATTTAAACTGTTTGATATATGGCTCGACTTCATATCTCCATTAATAATTTTGAATATAAAAGACACCTGCGCCATCTCGCGTCTCTCCTCAAGCGTAATCATTTGTAGAAACAGGAGTCTATGCTCATATTTAGGAAGTCTATAGCTGTTCCAGTTCATTCTCCTTAGCGCAAAAAGTAAAAATTGTTTTTGTACTGACTCTATTTTTTTGCACATATTGTCGTAGTGTGGATTCCATATTTCTGATCCATATTATATAATTGGTAATACAAATGTAAAATAAAGGCGTTTAATTGTCCATG
>NW_022203096.1:0-2897 GCF_009176525.2 Contarinia nasturtii | reverse complement strand
AAGCTATAAAATGTTGGCAAAAAAATTCCCTATCTCTCTCTCTCTCTGTGTGTGTGTGTGAGTATTGTGGCTAAATTGAAGTTCGGTATCTTTCGGAAGTGTTTATGCTTTTCATATTGCCGATGGATTGTTTGCCCAAGTGTGTGCTACGTGTGCATTATGAAGCAAACAACGCAAAAATCGAATGACGAGAGGAAGGAAAAAAAATACGCGAACACACAAAGGAGTGTGGTAGAGTCGGATGTGAGCATTTCTGATATTCTTCGAAAGTGCTCAGTTCAAATGTATTTACTTATGGAGGCGAACGCCATTTTCATTTGATTAATTGTTTAGTGCAAAGGAGTGATTCAGTTTGGTTGTTCTGTTTCGTTTGCCTTGGTATACGTGTGATGTTCTCATACATGCTGGCAACATCGCATGTTTGTGTAAATGGAATGAAAAAGTTTTATTCTATCTATATAACATTTTTGTATTTTATTTTTTTTTTTCATGTGGTTGGTAGAGCACAATTTCTTTGGAAAATGCTGCTTTTGCCATCGATCTCGGTTTCGTAAAGAATATCAAAGTAGATGCTGTAATAAATACATAATAATGAAGAAGAAAAATAGCTGAAAACTTTGATGCACAAGGAAAATTGCACCAAAACCAACAGAAAGGGGACAAGAGGGAGAGAGAGAGAGAGAGAGAGAGAGAGAGAGAAGTATAGCTCAAGAAGGCTGGGAAATGAGCACAAAACTTTTGCCATTCAATCCCCATAAATTCAAGCTTTGATTTTTCTTGATTCAATATAGCTATTAGCAAAAAACTGCCGTTTTTCTTATTTTCACTTTCACCGGTAAATACATTTTACCGTTCAATAGAAGGTTTTGTGCGACTCTTTTCCGTCGGTATTATGTCGAATTGAAATGTGGGTGTAGGTTGTCCATTTTGACGCGAAAACAGTGAATGAATCAACAATAATGATTTTTTTTTTAGAGCGGGACTATTAAAAATTCTTTACCGAGTTCCGGGTGTATGCTTAAAATGTAATTTGGGATCAATCATAAATATCATCTCAATCAAGAAGTATCAATGTTTCCCTTTTCGTAAGTATGACGTCAAAAGGATTCCTCTTGCGTCAGTTAATGACAAAATATGAATGGTTCGTCATCAATTTTTAATGTGTATACGGACATTAAAATATACCACGAATAAACTTAAAATAATCCGATAATAGAGTATCCAATGAAATGCGCATTAAAACTGTTGAAAATGAAACAGAATTAAATATTAAAAAAATTGAGCCTTTTCTCAGCTCTCGGTAAAAATCAAAGCGCACGCGATACATGTTCACATTATTATTCTACATATCATAATTTATTTATAACAGTTAACTGCTAATAATATAGCACACATTGGGAAATTGAGCGACGGAAATGTCGATGTTTTTCTGATTTCATTTATATGTTCCAGTTTGAACGGCAGTAAAATGCTTCACATTCAATACACTGTAACAACAAACAAACAAAATAAATACGAGTACATCAAATAGTAATAATAATAAAAAGTAGAAGCGTCCATAAATTTTATTAGCGTTTAGTTGTATCTGGCTCAAGGCTCCGGCCATTTCATCACATACAAAAGCCCGAATCAAAGTCTTGAAAATGAGTGGCCAAAGTGAATGTTAAACAAAAATTACGTGCGCTCTCCGCTCACACTCAAAATAAAATTTACTTCCTTCACATTTCACATTCGAGATCCATCGGTTTGAAAAAGTTGTTCGTTCAATTTTTGCGTCGCTCTCTCTACCTCCCGGGGAAAGCCCCGTCGGATATATTCATATGCCATCAAATGTACATTTTCCTCCCGAACGGATGTTGGTCTTGAATCGCTAATAATTATTTATTCAATCATTATGTTCTCAATTATAGCTAAGTAGTTCATTTTATCGTTTTTTTTTCTTCTTTTGTTTCGGTGAGCAAATAAATGGATTCGACTGCAGAATTCGTTGTTTATGTCGACCGGATGGATTCGATACTAGAATTTGGCTAAAATGTGCGAATACCATTTTTTTTTAACAAGAAACTTTAATTTCTCGGTTTATACGCGCCTCTTTCCATACTTTGTCTCCTTCGGCGGCATCGAAAAACTCGAACCAAAACTTTCTTATCCCCCGCATCGATGCCATATGTACATAAATTGTTCATGATTTTGGCGTTACTTATTGATGTTTCGTTTTGGTTTTATTTGCTTTGTTCTTACTTTTTTTGTTTTTACGCCATTGTTTTTGTAGTTGTTGTTATTGTACTTTTTCGTTTCGATTTTATTTGTCGATGTGGCGTTGTTTTTATACCAATATACTGCCTGCTGGCTTGGCTGTCAATTCGAAATAGGAAAAACTTTTTAAATATTGATTACATTTTGTTCATTTTTCAAGTTTCATTCATTCTGTTTGGCAAATCAGCAATCGATAAATAGTAATTACATCAACGATTGGTTTGTTTATTTTGCCAAATACTTTGGTGTACTGGTTCTTTTCTCGTTTTCTCGGTGGCAGGCACAACATGCTCTCACCAACTTTTACCCATATTTCGACAACGACAACAATGACGACGCAATGTAAGCACCAAATTATAAGAAGCATATTCGCTCATGTTTATTAAATTTAATTTATCATCAAGTTTGATATTCGATTTTATAGAACATTCAGAATTTTCCATCGATTTCACTTCGATAAATGCATTTTTTTCCTTCTCATTTTTGATGGAATTTTGGAGAACGGAAACTTTGTAGGAAGGCAAAAGAGTGCAAGAACCAAACCATGTAAAACCGGAAAAAAAGTTATCCGGACAAAATTCTTTACGTGCTATTTATATTGATATTTTTCTTTTTTATTAACTGTTTATGTCGTTCACAGT
>NW_022203095.1:0-1002 GCF_009176525.2 Contarinia nasturtii | reverse complement strand
AAAAAAAAATGTGTAAGTGTGTGTGTCGTCCGTGGTCCTTCACTCCGTATGTTCGAGAATGATGAAATGATTATGGGCAAGTACAGAGTACTTTGCTGCACAGTGGGATTTTTTTTCTTCGTTTCTTTCGTTCATTCCATTCCTTCGGATAAAATAATTTTGGCTCAGGTTTAAAAAAAGAATGTGTATTGTTTCATCATTCAAACTGATCGGATGATAGCTCGCATTCTTGAACATTTGTGAAACACTTAACTAAAAAGATATTTCTATTTGTAAATAGTCGAAGAAGGACAATTTGTTTTTGTTATAGTCCAGAGAATTGTGATAGTTTGACTTTCAAATAATTTCATCAACGAGCCGAATTTTCAATTTGAAACATTCAAAATGATTTCAGAAATCTGGTAAGTTGAATATTTTTGATTGAAATTTGAATTTTTCGGTGAAATTCAAACCAATCTCATATATTTTACACACAATAAATACCAAAATCATTATTAATTTCAGGATGTTGTTGCTGGTAACATCAATTTTCGGTTTTATTCCATCATTGACATCGTATAGTGTTTACATTCATGACAAACCTTTTTCGTCGATAGACGCCATAAATATTTGTAAATGCAAGTATTTAACAAAAATTAATGTTACAAACAGTTCTACAAAATTATTGCCCAGTCGTTTTTTAGTGAACTGTCATAGTTTAGAAACTTTGATTCTATCGAAGAACGAAATTATGGAAATTACACACGACACATTCAATGATTTATCTAATTTGTTAACATTAGATTTGTCTAGAAATCACATCACCACTTTACCTAAAGACGTTTTCAAACCGTTAACTAATTTAATAATTTTAGTATTGAATCGAAATCGAATTGAAATGATTGATTCCAATCTATTTTTACACAATCAATATTTATTTCATTTAGACATAAGTGATAATAACCTGAAAACTATTGAACCAAAATCATTTCGTATGTTAGAATATTTGTATTTTTTGAATAT
>NW_022203094.1:0-3211 GCF_009176525.2 Contarinia nasturtii | reverse complement strand
AATCATTGTTGTACCTTACAGATGGCCAGAAAAATGTCCGATTGATGAAAAACTCAAAAAGGGCCTCCCAAAAAATTTCGACCCCAGACCCGAGAGCAGAGCTGTCAACGAACGTTCGTTCGTTCGTTCGTAGGCAAAAAATATTTTTATATTGTTCGTTCGTTCGTTCGTAGAAATGAATTGCGTTAGTTCGTAGAAAATAAAATGTTCGGATTGTTCGTTCGTTGTTCGTAAGGTGTTCGTTCGTTCGTTCGTTCGTTTGCTCGTTCGTTGTTCGTAGGAAAAGTATGAAAATAAAATAATTATTTTATTAGTGAAATCGAAAGTGGATTATATTTTGTGAATTTTGGTATTGATACCATAAATTATAGGAAAAAATTGAATAAAACAAATATTATTTACTTAAAATAAACAACGTAATAGTCAATATAATAATTGAATTTGCATTGTTGGATTATTGGATTATTGGATTTGTACGGGGAGCATACTAGGTCAACTTTTCAGTAATATCCATAGTTTCTCGTTGCTCAGGTTAATTTACCTATTGCAAGACGCCCGTTTTGAGTTATGATGCTACTAGACTGCCTGTTCGGCACAGTCGCCCTTGCTGTTCAGCATGGTCTTCAGCGGCCCTTGCTGTTCGGCAGGGCCCTTCTGTGACCATAGCTGCTCGGCAGGGCCTAGACCATTGCTTCACTTAGGACCCAACTCACTGCAGTTGTTGTGAACACTCATAACTCTACCATACTCCAGATGGCGTTGGGTTCCTCTATTCAATGTAGGAATGCTACCACCACTGATTTACCGGTATATTCACCAATAGTTCATTATAATTGCATAATTTGCATTGTTAAAAATCGATGAATTTATTACGATTTATTGAATTACTATTTTATTTTAAAAAATCCAAAAACATAAAATACAATAATAATATTAAATTATTCATGAGAATCAAACCAAATTTGCTGTTAGCAAGTAACATTAGTAATCGATTTTGTGATTTTTTTTTCCAAAATAATACTTCAATAAATCATAATAAAATTATCGACTATAGAAAATATACATTCTTTTACCTATAGTTGGATAGAATTTTATTCTTGAATAGTTGGAAAAAGTCCTCAATTAGAATATTACAATAATAGTTGAAATTATTTGCTTCAATTCATTTTATTAGTTGTCATCGATATTACGGAACAGACTATTTTTCCAAATGTTCATGATTAAAATTAATTCTTTTCGGATTTTTTATTAAAAAGTTTATGCAACTCATACGTCCCTTTAAAATGCAAATTTAATTACTATATTGATTATTACACTGTTTATTTTAAGTAAATAATATTTGTATTGTTCAATTTTTTCTTATAATTTATGTTTTCAATATCAAAATTCACAAAATATAATCTACTTTCAATTTTACTAATAAAATAATTATTTTATTTTCATACTTTTCCTACGAACAACGAACGAACGAACGAACACCTTACGAACAACGAACGAACAATCCGAACATTTTAATTTCTACGAACGAACGCAATTCATTTCTACGAACGAACGAATGAACAAAAATTCAATAAAAATGACTACAAACGAACGAACCGTTCGTTCGTTGGTGTTCGTTGACAGCTCTGCCCGAGAGACATACGAGATGAAATCGAAAATTTCAAAAGCACATGTATTCTCAGTTTTCCATCTACTTTCAATTAAACTTGGTTTCAAAACTTTTTTCAAAAACTACGGAGAAAAAAAAGCAGACATACAAACATATCACCCGGCCAATTTTGAGGTTTTTGGCCATTTTTAGCCAATTGAACATATCTCGTCCACTTTTCAACCGATCGTGATGATATTTTTTTTAATATTATCTACGCAGTCCCTAGATTCCGAATATGTCAAAAAATAAATTCGAAAAAAGCCGAATATGTCAACAATCGAGAAAAAGAAATTTTCAGCGATTTTTTCAAAATGTCACCTGGCGGCCAAATTTTGAAATTTTTTAATTTTTTTTGCGGATTCTTAATTTGGTGTCCGAGCACTACTAAAATATGCAAAAACCCCTTTCCAAAAGTCAGCGGTATCGATTTTCATTTCTTTAACGTATATATATAGAGTGACGCAAAATATACATATTTCATATATATCTGGGTATTGCGTCACTTGGGGGACTGCCGTCCCCCGTGATAAACCCGACAGTTCTCAAAACAAAATTCTCAAAACCATTAAAAAATAATTTTAAAAATTATTATAGAAATTAAAGATTACATGATCCAGGATGATCAATAATTGTGTGAAGTTAATGTGTACGAAGTATCACATGTCACAATCTCATGTTTGGTACTCATGTTGATACCGAAAAGAGAACTTAATAGAAAAATACTGAACCTTAACATATTTTTTGCTCTTTATGGAATAAAGTTGTCAAAACTGTACCGCATCTCCGCTTTTCGTGCATTTTATTCAATACACATGTACTCAATGTACATGTATATTTGATGGAATATACGTCATAGTGCAGTATAGCGAATTGCATAGTACATATCAATGAATGCAATATCTCTAAACCTTAAAAGCGCTTACAATATCGTCGTACCAGTTATAATTGTGTCATTCAAATCTCATTATCATTTTTTACTTTGAATAAACCACCAAGGCGAAGGAACGCTGTTCAGTGCAGTTATTATTATTATTATTCCAAAAGGTAATATTCCTTTTAAACAGTACGTATACAAACGTCTCAATTGAAATGAAGTGAAAACTGTGATAACCATGTAACAAAATTGAATTTACCGTAAAAAATTTGGAAGATTCATTACAAAATTATTCTGCTGTCCAAATCGTTAGAGCAAAGTAGTTTTATACGCCAAAATATCCTTCCAAAATGGGTAAATATATGCAATTTTAGTATATTCCGATGAGGTCGACCTCATGTCGTCACCATTGGGTACCGAAAATGAATTTTTGACATGAACTACGGGTGTATTACCGTTGTGTTATGACGTAGAACCTTTGCGCACACTATTTTCAGACAATTATTGTTCATATCGGATCATGGAACCTTTGATTTTCATAAAATTTTGTACAGAAATACAAGAAAGATCGATCGGGAGTATTTTTGAGAAGCAGGTGGACCCAACCTGGTTCAAAGTGTTCTGGGTGTTGAGCACATATCATGCCCGGCCAATTTTTTTTATTTTTTCGATATTTCCATTAAACC
>NW_022203093.1:2343-3320 GCF_009176525.2 Contarinia nasturtii | reverse complement strand
CCCCCCCACACTACTCGATCTGACCACGTTATTTCCATTTTCAAAACCTATAAATTGGCTATATAATCAATAATTACCATATCGAGCGGCGTTATGGAGTGGCGTCCATTTATCGATATCTTCGGCATTTACCTGTGCACCATGAGTGATTAAAAACTCAACCAATCTCAATTCTTCTGAAATATTAAACAGAGAAACAGTTAGCTTAACTACTTTAGCGATCGTAGCATTCACGCTTTCTATTTTCAGTTTCCAAACGTATAGAGAATTACCTCTATAGGCCCAGTGAAGTGGTGTACAATTATATTCATCTCTAGAATTCACATCAGCTCCATGTTCGACAAGATATTTGACAATCTGCATTTTACCTGTGAGATGTACGAAGTTCTTATGAAACAACCTTTCTTCTAAATTAGTCGATTGAAAATTACCATTCTGAACAGCCAAAGACAATGGAGTATCATTTTTGTTAGTTGTAGCATTTATATTAGCTCCATGTTCAACTAGATAACTAAACATTTCAAATGTTCCTAACATGTTTTGCAAATAAATAGTTAGTGATCCGATCATATTATTTCCATTTTCAAAACCTATATATAGGCCATATAATCAATAATTACCATGTTCAGCAGCCTCATGGAGTGGCGTCCATTTATCATTGTTTTCGGCATTTACGTTTGCTCCATGAGTGATGAGGTATTTAACCATTTCAAATGTACCTGAAATATTAAACAAAAAAACAGTTGGCTTAACTACTTTGTCGATCACGCTTGATATTTTCAGTTTCCGAACATAAAGACAAATACCATATGTTAAATAAAGTTTAGATGCCCAGTAAAGTGGTGTATAATTATCTTTGTCTCTAGAATTAACATCAGCTCCATATTCGACAAGAATTTTGACCATCTCCATGTTACCTGTAATGTACGTAAATGTACGAAGTTCTTATGAAACAACTCTTTTTTCTAAATTAGTCC
>NW_022203093.1:0-2333 GCF_009176525.2 Contarinia nasturtii | reverse complement strand
GGGCCAAATTTAAAATGCAGTTTTATTATGTCGAGTAGTTTGTTTTTTTTAGTAGTACGGTCCCACGTTTAACATTAAGCCGTACGACTAAAGACTGGCAGTGTCCTACTATTGCTATGCTTAATGTAATCAACTACGTTTCACATTAAGCAATAATTACCTTGTTGAACAACGTTATGGAGTGGCGTCCATTTCCTATCATCTTCGGCATTTACGTTTGCACCATGAGTGATTAACAACTCAACCAATTCCAAGTTTTCTGAAATATTAAACAGAGAAACAGTTGGCTTAACTACTTTAGCTATCACGCTTGATATTTTCAGTTTTCGAACATATAGACAATTACCACTTAGAGATGCGCTGAAAAGTGGTGTATAATTATCTTCGTCTCTAGAATTCACATCAGCTCCATGTTCGACAAGATATTTGGCAATCTCCGTGCTACCTGTAAAATGTACGAAGTTCTTATGAAACAACCATTCTGCTAAATGAATCCATTGAAAATTACCACTTGCAACAGCCAAAGATAGAGGTGTATACTTGTGGACAGTTGTAGCATTTATATTTGCTCCATGTTCAACTAAATATTTAAATATTTCAAATTTGCCTGAAATGTTGTGCAGATAAATATTTAGTGATCCTACCACGTTATTTTCATTTTCAAGACCTATATATAGGCCATATAATCAATAATTACGATATCGAGCGGCGTTATGGAGTGGCGTCCATTTATCATTATCTTCGGCATTCACCTTTGCACCACGAGTGATTAAAAACTCAATAATTTCGCGTCTACCTGAAATTTTAAGCAAAGAAACAGTTGGCCTAACTACTTTGGCAATCACGCTTGATATTTTCAAATTTCAAATAAATAGACAATTACCATATAGAGATGCCACATGAAGTGGTGTGGTATTATTTTTGTCTCTAGAATCCACATCCGCTCCATGATCGACAAGAGCTTTGACTATGTCCGTTTTATCTGCAAAATTTATAAAATTCTTATGAAGCAACCCCATTTTTATTTTTATTTATCAATTTGAAATTACTCTGAGCTACCGCAAGTGAAAGCAGTTCATACGAATTTCTATCATTTACGAGTGAACTATTTTCAATTAGACGTGTAACTACATCTACATTCTCTGGAAAGGATAGAAAAAATGCATTTAAATTTAAGATATATTCCTTTATCCTATTCAAACATTAAGCTGTAATGATATTTCAAAGGAATTGAATTTTATGAAAATTAACTCGGAGAAAGATAAAAAATCGTTGAGAATATTATGGAATGTGTAATGATTGTCTTTGACTTACCTAATCTGATAGCATCAAAAAGTTCCTCAGTTTCATTTCCTGTGAAGAATTTGAACAAAGGAGAAGATTCAGAATTAACCTAGTTACAAGTGTTAGTAATGGGTTATACAAGTTGTGCTAAATGTTCAGCGTCAATGCGGTTACAGTTGTGTGAAAAAATAACCTGTGCAAAGTTTCAGCTCATTACGATATCATACAGACATGGCTTCCATACAAAAATCCAACTTTAAAAAAAAAAAATTGTGCATCGAAAATTATGTGTATCGCAAAACTAAGGTCAGATTCATTTTTTACGTGAATTCAAAAAGTGAATATATGTGATAAATTCATGTTGTGGATCACAGTGCGTAAGACATTTTATTCTCATCGGGATTTGAGCTTACTTTAATTCTCACCCTTTCAATTAAGTATTTATTTCAAACAAATTTCAATTCTTTTTTCTGATTCAACTAATATAGTGCAACCAAAATAAATAAAGTTCATGAAAATATTTAATGTCATATATTTTTCTCACAACATATACGCCGTAATCACACATCAATTTTATGATTGATTTACCTATTTCGATTTGATTTTTTTCAAATTTAAAATTGATTCTTTTCAGATTTTTTTTTTCAAATCCATTTGAATTTTTATTATTAAAAAGTAAAAAACCAAACTTAATCCGTTTTTTAATCCCATCGGTTTTAATTTGCTTACATTCAAATTCATTAAGCTTACCTCGAGTACTTTTCGCAACAAAATTCACAGCAAGGAGGAGAACGACCACAAGTAAAAATCCTTTCTTCATGTTTGGCATTTGTTTTTACCACTGAACGAGTTTTTGAACGGAAAAATAATGATGGAACTTATTGAATTGTAACAAATAACACGAGAGCACTGTTCTTGTAATGAAATTGGCAATTTAAACGTAAAATTCGCGAAAGAACGCAAGCATCGAGTGATCACTTGCTGTTTTTAACCAACCTATTTATACCCGCATCAAAATCACACATTAAACAAATAACGTATTAATAATA
>NW_022203092.1:1084-3890 GCF_009176525.2 Contarinia nasturtii | reverse complement strand
AAGGCGAAGGAACGCTGTTCGGTGCAGTTATTATTATTATTATTAATTATGTAAAAGTAATGATGTGTGTATCAACCAATGGAGTCATCATATTCGCTTTGGGGCCTTACAAAGCTATTGACAACGATGCCACCATATTACGCTCCATTTTGGATGAAACAAATGCGTTCAACTGTCTCGAAGCTGGTGATCTATTTATTCTCGATCGTGGATTTGGAGATTGTGTTGGTGCACTTGAAAATCGTGGTTTTGATGTCAAATTGCCGAGTTTCGTTCAACGTGCAAGCAACGGCCAATTGGAAACTATAGAGGCAAATCGATCGCGCCTTGTTACTGCTCTGCGATATGTTGTGGAGACGCGTAATGGTAACATGAAGACGATATTCAAAATGTTCAATACCGTTTGGAGCTCGATTGCATTGAAATATTTAATGACCGATTTCAGTATCTGTGCCGCCTTAATAAATAAGTACTTCGTTATGTTTGAATCAAATGATGGAATAGCGGAAGAAATTGCCCAACGAATGCTTGACCGACTGAATATACCGAATGACCTCTCGAAGATTGTTTACCGTACTGATTTTCAAAAAGTATTTAACCGATTTGACGGGCTTGAGGATTTTCAATCATTGCCGCAACTGGATGGTATTGACCTAATTTACATCGCGCTTAGACGATATCAAATTGCAAAGGCACCGTCATATGCTCACATTCATAGGAGAAGTAATAATAATCGATTCATTGTTTACGTTGTGCCCGATGATTTGTGTGAACGTTTCTGCAGCGAGCTGTATGAAAACAATAATGCGCCCATTGAACCTGTGCTTCTAATTGCTCGACTCAAATCACGATATTGTAGTAAAAAAACACATGACGCATTTGTTTTGATCAACAAACATGGCAGAGGGGAAAATGCGGTTCTTGCATATTGTTGTGAATGCTACAATGGTTTGCGAACAGTCGGGTGCTGTGCTCATGTTATGTGTATCATATTTTTCGTATTATACGTAAAAGATTCAAGCAATTTACATCTTCCTGCTTCATTTTTCAATGACTTTTTTTGTACACTAACTACTGACTTTGATTCAGACTGTGATACTCAGAGAAATTGAACAGTGTGAACATGAATGTGTTCATTGTATTCCTCCCATTTACACTGAAGTTGTTTCTTCCCAGTGTGAATCGTCATTTTACACTTTGATTTTGCAAGTTCAGTGTAAAATGATTTTGCGTGAAAAAAACTATTTTTTTAAAATTATTAAAAAAATTTCATGTTTTTATTTTATTGTTAAATATCCAATGAAAGATTTAAAACTTAATTTGGTTTGATATTGATTCAATTTGTAGTGATTTTTTGCTCTAGAAAAGAATTAGCATTGCGATGTAAAAAACACAAACAAAACTCATCTCTCACGTCCATATTTGGGATAATTTGTATTATTTTTTCAATATTTAATCGATTTTGTACATTGAAAGAGACTAAACCACGATTAAAGTGCGATGAATTCGAAAAATAAATATTCAAGACTATGTGAATCAAATAGACTTGAATGTCTATTTTTTAAGGTAAATAGCATTAATGAATTTTTTTTTCTTGTTTCATTAGGAAAAAAATAAAATAAATGTAAATGATCTAGGGGGTAGACACCTATGAATCCAGTGTGAATTATTTGATTTCTATGAAATCTTTAATTCTTGCGATTTCTCGATTCCAAACCTCAATATTGGACATAAAATACACTTATATACAAAGCTAATTTCAATGTGGTAGTGTGCGCCTATAGTAGAAGTCGCACCCATAGTGTGTGTGCGGTACAATATACACAACATTTTACGGAAATCAAAGAAATCACAAAAATTGAATTCTGCGATTTCTGTGATTTTAATGATTTTTTTGATTTCTGTGAGTTTTGATTCCACGTGTCTACCCCCTAGTAAATGATTGAAAATAAAATGAAAATAATTTAAATTGGAATGAAAAAATAAATAATTTTTTTTTTAGTATTGAACACAGAACGTTCGCTTGATACAGTCGACACGTATCCACAGAGCCACATCAGTGCATGATTTGCACTAAACTATATGACTACTTGTGCAGAGTGTGTGTTTTCTGACGATCAATAATTTTTTTAATTACTTTTTATGGGATTCATATTTATGTATCTAATGAATACATAAACATTGATTTATATTTTGAATAATTTTGAAAAATAAATAAAATCATATCAAATGTATGCGACGAAACATATATTTTTTTTAGATTCATATTTAGCGGGGAAAGTTGTGCCAACTGAATAAAACGCATATATTGTTATAGCAATTATAGCAGTTTTGAAAGTGTATTCGAACGCGTGGTTCTTTGAATTTCTACCGACCCCAATTTCTTGGGTACACAAGGGGGTGCGGAAAAAATTATCATAGATACGCAACATACTCGACTTAAACTACACCATAAATAAGAAATAAATCAATTTCTGCATGTGTCAGTTATGCCCAAATATCATTTATCTTCAGCATAATCAATGGAGATTTGACATCTAAACATATTTCGAATTGTATGGAATATTATATACTACAACACAATACACGCTTACATGGGGAGAATCACGCTAGTGAATACTAGAAAAACTAGTAAATCTAGTGCAAAGAATGACGTCATAATCGAAGTCAACGTCACACCAAAGCCCAAAGGCCATATTATTAATAGGAAAAACTACTGTGAGCCAACTTCACGCACTAGAATTTCTAGTTTTTCTAGTGAAATCTGATCAAAAACTAGCTGCACTAGAATTTCGTGATTGGCCCC
>NW_022203092.1:0-1074 GCF_009176525.2 Contarinia nasturtii | reverse complement strand
GAAATCTGATCAAAAACTAGCTGCACTAGAATTTCGTGATTGGCCCCATGCACGCTTACCACCATTGTTCAAAATACCAAATTTTGACATGGTGGGTTACTCCCGTGCCCTTATGGGGTCATTAGGGCAGCCTTTATTTTCACAAAATTATTTTTTCGGCACATTATATTGAACTGTATAGGTGACATCAAAAACTTTTATTCACACTTTGGGTACTTTACTGGTTAGAAAAGAAAATATACGAAAATCTGAACACACTCAACAGCATAATATTCGGTCTATAAACGATTGTTTAGTGTTTCTTAATGTTTTATGCATTTATTTCAGACATTAGGTTTGAGTTATGCATATAGCGGCTACTATTTTATAGGCGCTATTTAACTCGTTTTAATGCGTTTGTGCATGTTGTGCGTTATTTTCTACATATCGCTCGTACTCACATTCAAATGTACAAAGAATAGTAGGCTATGATATTCCTACTCGGTGTTACACACAGCATACGAATTAAATAGCGCCTATGAAATAGCAGCCGCTATATGTACAGATTTACATTTTGCAATAACACATTACAACTTAACTTTAAATCTAAATCTATTACTTTAATATCCAGACAGGCCAAACCGTGGCCGAGATGTCAAATCACAAATGTCATTAGTTGTCCCTATCGAAATCTGCTGTCAAGCAAGTTATATATTAATTATTGTATTACATTTTGTTGGAGACTTATTTATTTAGAAATATATAAAAAGAATGTGAATGTGAACAAAAAAGATAAAAAAAATTAATATCGTGACGAATTATGTAATAAAATAAATATTATAATTCAATTACTCAGCGGCTAGTGTGATTTCATACGTCTATACCGCTGCAAAGCGGTACCAATATATACAAACACACAAAGGTCGACTCGCTTTGGATAACATTTCTATTTTTTACACCTAATGACGGCTCATCATTTTTGTTCTTATTTTATTAATACGTAAAACTAAATTAAAAAATGTAAGTTTTTTACGAATGCGATTGCGTGGTGTAGTGGGATTCGGGGAATAATATTTAAATATAGGAAAAACCCAC
>NW_022203091.1:218-3028 GCF_009176525.2 Contarinia nasturtii | reverse complement strand
TTAAGTAATTTTTATATAAAAAGTGTGTCAAAAATTATGTGTATCGCGAAACTAATGTCAGATTCAGTTTTTCGTGAGTTCAAATTCAAGTAAAAGATAAGTTATAAATGAATTTTGTGGATCACAGTGCGGAAAAGTTCATCTTACGTATGTAAGACATTTTATTTTTTCAACGATTCAATAATTATGAATGTGTATGCATTTTAAATGAAGAGCTTATTATTGTCAAGCCAAAAAAAGTATTATTGTGAAATGACAGAGTGACATTTACATCAGCGCCGTATATCGAATTAATTTCGCTTGGCATAGGGGGAAATATTTTGACAGATAGTACTCGATCCTTTCCAAATTTTGATAACTTGATAACACTTAAATGGCTCTGAATGTGATATTTCATGATATTCTATCGATTTCAGTATAAAATATATGATTTAAAACCAATTGAATGTCACTTTTGGTTCTTCATAAAATGATCCGTTTTATATTGCGAGTTGAAAACATACATTCACCTCGGCCAGTATAGCAATGCGAAAATCAGGCCAGAACGCTTTCAAACAACATTGATATTGTTTAATGTTTATATTGTCAAAATTGATCGAATTCAGTCATTGAAATAGGTTAAGTAGTTAATTATAGTTCGGATAAATCATGTTTCATATTCATATTTTGGCCCCACGTTCATTGCTCACAATTTGCTATGCAAATGACAGTTTTCCAGCTATACGATGCGTTGAAATGGGTGTATACCAAAGTGGAATCACATTAGTTTTGCTCTGAAAGTATTCTAGCTTCAAATGAGATTAATTTGTGGAGGTTTGTTGTACTTTTGGTACAAAACCTTCATTGTTGGTGATGAAATTGGAATTTTTGGTCTAAAAATTGAAAATTTTGCATGTAAATGTGTTTTATTTTCATCCAAATCGTTTGAAACCTCACCAGTGGCAGGTGTTTGATGGAAAATGACGATTACCATCAATTTTTAGTCGATATGGTTGTGCGAAGATATTTTTATTTTAACTGAAAACGTCATTTTTCAATGAATTCACATAATGACCTACCGAGCTCTTGCGGCACCATCTAGCGTTGAGCTATCGGCATGAAACTTTACACACGTTATTTGCACACCATATGGAAAAGTATTCCGAGGTAAGAGCGAAAAAATTTCAACTTTTGTGTTTTGGGGGCCAGTCTATTTAACACGGTAAATGAAGTTGGAAATCATGGTACATCATGGCCTAACAACATTTAACACGGTTATTGAGGTGGGACAACATGGTAAATCATGGCCTAACACGATTTAACACGGTAAATGAGGTTGGAAATCATGGAACATCATGGTCTAACAACATTTAACATGGTTATTGAGGTCGGACAAGATGGTAAATCATGGTCTAACAACATTTAACACGGTGAATGAGGTTGGAAATCATGGAACATCATGCCGTAACAACATTTAACCCTTAACCGCACAGGCTAAAACAGTAACGTAAGCGTGTGGGGTCTTTTTGGACCCATGAGAAATTTCATACAAAACTTATGCAAAATGGTATCCAATGAGTAAAATATGTCATTTTATAGTTAAACCATAGCTTATTCCTTACTTTCCAATACAGCATCACAATTTAATATTGATTTTTATGGAAAAAAATCAATTATAGCCAAAATGCTTGGTAGTTATTGATATGTACGACTTTCAGACAGTCGTGTCTTTCACTAATATCGCTAATCGACAGTCGTTGGCCAGTTAATGTGCTTCGTGTACTGCGCCGAACTACCTCTCGATATGTGAGATCAATATAGAGACTGCTTCCCGAAGGGCGATCGCACTTTGAACACTGTAGCTCTCTGGCATTTATAAGTTCAACCCTATGTAAACATTTTTTCTTCCTCTTCTTCTGCATTTGCAAGAAGCATGTGTGATATATCAGCTTAACTCTGAGACACCAGGTGGCAGCACATTTGCGTGATCGAAACCAATTACATTGCTTTATATGGAGTGCGATGAGATCGCGCTGCTTCCGTTCTTCCTCCATACTTGGAAAACATGTTGTTAGACGTTCGTTCGGTTTCACCAAATTCACGAAATATGCCCATACATTGTGTTTTGGATAGGATAGATCCGTAAGATCTCCGCAAGAGCTGGATCTAAGCGTGCGTAGGCCGCCGCATGATACATACTTTGATTGGCACGCCTGCTTTGATTTGCGCGTCGAAGCAACACAGAAAAACGAACGGATATATCATGCGGCGGCGTATGCACGCTTAGATCAAGCTCTTGTGGAGATCTTACGGATCTATCCTATCCAAAAAAAAACAATGTATGAATATATATTATAATGGCAAATGCCATTTGATTTGCGATGAACAGTATACGTCACGGACGAAACAATTTACTGTGTTGTTGTTTGATGAAATGTAAATTGCTGTGTCAACAAATCTCCATGAGTTTCATATTGGCCCATACAGAATACATCATTTCCCATACAAAATACTTTGGGGTCCAAAAGACCCCGTTGTGCTTTTACGTTAGTATTTTGTATAAGACTTCCCAAAACTTCATCTATGCACCAAACATTGAAATTTTTGATTTTATCACATAGATATGATATTAAAAAAGAAAACGCTCAGCGAAATTTTCCAATTTTTTTTTATATTTTTGTGATTTTTTCAAAAAACTAACTCTTAGGGCCTAAGAGACCCCACGTGTGCGTTTGAGGGTTAACACGGTTATTGAGGTGGGAAATCATGGTACATCATGGCCTTACAATATTTAACACGGTAAATGAGGTTGGAAATCATGGTACATCATG
>NW_022203091.1:0-208 GCF_009176525.2 Contarinia nasturtii | reverse complement strand
CATGCCGTAACAACATTTAACACGGTTATTGAGGTGGGAAATCATGGAACATCATGGCCTAACAATATTTAACATGGTAAATGAGGTTGGAAATCATGATACATCATGCCCTAACAACATTTAACACGGTTATTGAGGTGGGACAACATGGTAAATCATGCCCTAACAACATTTAACACGGTAAATGAGGTTGGAAATCATGGAACAT
>NW_022203090.1:0-3218 GCF_009176525.2 Contarinia nasturtii | reverse complement strand
AGCCAAGCCAATCTTGATTTTGCTTTAGCCGTGACATGCTCAATGTGTGATTTGAAATTCATTTGCACATCAAGCAACACTCCCAAGTCCCTTATTACAAAGACTCTTTCTATTTGAACGCCGCCTATGTTGTATTTGTATTCATATTGCAGTGATCCCCGATGATATGATATGATCTTTGTTTTGTTTACATTTAACTTCAATAAATTGCGTCCATAATAATCTGCTACACGATCCAAGTCATTCTGTAGATTAATGCAATCATCTGTTGAGGAGATACATTTTGAAATTTTTGTATCATCAGCGAATGAAAGTATACAAGAATCGCTAACGACGAATGGTAGATCAATAATAAACATGATGAACAAAGTAGCGCCAATTGGATATCCTTGACCCGTCCCAGATGTAACTTTGATTGGGTCAGATTTGGTATCTGCTATCTTTACAATTTGTCTGCGACCAGACAAGTAAGATTCGATCCATTTTAACAGCTGTTCATTCAGTCCCATGATTTCTAGTTTTCGAATAAGCAATTTTAAGTTGATCGAGTCAAATGCCTTGGCTATGTCCAAATAGATGGCGTCTGTTTGATGTCTTCTTCCCATGTTAATAATCGTTTTTGAAGAAAATTCTACTAAATTTGTTATCGTTAACCTGTTCTTGATGAATCCATGCTGACTTTCGTGTACTATGTTCTTCAAATATAGATTGAGATGGTCTGTGACGATCGAATCGAGAACAGTCAGCCGAATCTTTGATGTAATGCACTGCAAAGCAACACCAGGGTAATTTTGTACATTGTTTCTATCGTCGTTCTTGTAAATTGGTCTGAAAAAGGACGTTCCCCATAACTGCGGTACACTGGCAGTTTCAAGTAATTCCTTCAACAGTGTTGATATTGGCTCCTGTAATGAAATCAAACAATGCTTGATGAATTTGTTTGGAATTTCATCAGGACCACAGACAAGATCATCTAACAGCATGCTTATATGTTGACCTACAAGCTCCTCGGTTATTTCGATCATTGTTATTTCAGCACAAATATCACGAATTTTTTCTATTTCCGAGCAGATCACCTTCTAAAGAGCTGTAGGCATTGCTAAAGTGTTTTGCAAAAAAGCTAGCAATTGTTGATTGATCACTCGCTTTTTCATTCAAATAAGTCATCTCATGCGGTAGATCTTCACTTTTCTCTTTTTTGAAATTCACGTGTTTGAAGAATTTCTTAGGATCTTCATTTATCTGCTTCTCCATCTCAATTCTATAATCTTTGATAGCTGAACGCGCACAGCGTTTGTATTCTCTTCTTATTTCCTTACTAGCATGCCTTCGGCTCGCTTCGCTCGCCTCGGCATACTACCCAAGCACTAAATTTGCCTTGTTCACCCGGGGCATTCGTACCGTGCGTCAGTTACGAACACACAAAACAGAATACGGAGCTAAAGACGCTCGGTGCAAATGCTCTGGACGAACAGTGTAATTTGAGTGCTTGGGTAGTTTCTTCCAATATTTCTATATTTTTTTTACGTATTGGACGGTTACCCTTTAATAAGGGTAACCTTACCCTTTAATATTAAAATGGAATTTACATCCGTAAGTCTAACTTGTCCGCCCTGTTTCCAAATTTCTTCCTTTGCCGAATGAATTTTCATTCCCCGAAAGAGATATTGAACATGCACTGGTAGTGCAGTACTAATTCAATAAACAGTAAAGTTTTTGGCCAATTAATAGAGTATTGACGTATGAGCAAGGGTATGGCATGCTATGTAATATGTTGGCGAATAAAAACCTTACAAATCTGTCGGAATATACCTTATAATTCTATGAACAAAATTACACAAATATGAGATAGTCAATACGAAATTGTATTTCAGATTCTATCCGATAGATGGCGTTACGGTTTGGCACGTCGCCGTGTCTCTCATATACGTGCAATTCACTTGCGTATAAGTAGTTCAAAATCAGAGCATCTTGATTTGCTGCTGCTCAGCATATAGCTGAGAGCTGAGAAATGCTGAACTCGTGCGGCTAACGCATACGAAATGGATGACACGCACACATGCATTCTCCCCGTTTAAACGGTTATAAACAGTTGTTTGGTCGTTCAATTCAAAACTCAAAACTTAGTAACCAGTTGAGTTTGAAATTGTGTTGCGACCGACATATGAGAAGCTGCGAGAAAAACATCACGTCGCATCCCTCGTTATTTTGCTTACGTAAGTGAAAGCAAGAGATGAGATGCGACGTGCTGTTTTTGCTCTCAGTCTTCCATATATTCTGAAAGTGTACGTCTAACGCATACGAAACGAAAGCACGATACATATTCCCCTTTCACTTCGTATGTTCGCTGGTATAGTGTGTAAACGTTGTACCGGCAATAGCGTCAACGGCAGCACATACGAAGCGAAAGGGGAATATGTATCGTGCATCCGTTTCGTATGCGTTAGCCGCACGAGTTCAGCATTTCAAGAATAATAATATGCTCAGTAATATGCTGAGCAGCAGCAAATCAAGATGCTCTGTTCAAAATATGTGAAGTGTGTGTTATACGGAAAGATATAATCATCAGAAATGTACCTGTATGATACCGCAACGACATGTAACTTTTACAGGCTATTTAAAAAAAAAAAAAAAAAATTCTTAACGTTTGAAGCAAATTTCAATACAAATTGAAGGTACTTTCTATACGAAGTATTTTACGAATCCCATTTTTTTGGTGATTTTTTCAAATATTGATTGTTTCTCAAAACTAACATCAGATTCGGTTTTCGTAGCAAAAAACCCCTTTACACATATCAAACTTTGATTTACGTCTCTGGGAAAAGATTTATCTAGTTAAAAAAATTTCGCATACCATACCCCCATATATGGGTACATCATGGATACACCGATGAACGAATATCGCTCAAAAACAATACCAGCCTACTCCTTTCAATCCCAATCACCCTGTAAAGTCAGATGTGAATTTGCTGTTCTCCAAGAAGAATTATCGTGCTAACAAAATGGTTAAAAAAAATTGCGTACAGTACACTTTCGGGAGGTTGCTGTTGGAATGATTAGTTTTTCATGATCGTTTATTTCGGCTTTAGTTTTCAATATTCGAGTCCAATTCAACAGCACCAAAATCGAACGATTTTCGACGCTGGATGACCAATGTTAAAAGCAATGGTTGACAAATGATGGACCGTGTTAAACTGTGGTGAATCCTCCGTAAACCA
>NW_022203089.1:0-2910 GCF_009176525.2 Contarinia nasturtii | reverse complement strand
AAAATCGTTCCTTGATGTGATTGGACGCTGGATAAATGAATAAACCACCCAACATCCAATTAACTTAATGAATCAAACTTCAGAATAAGAAATGTCAACAATTCGAAATAAAATAAAAATAAAGACACAAAATAGAATACATGTTTTTTAACTGAAAATTGAAATTTGTTGATCAGTCTTGTCAAATCCAAAATGAATCAGATGTTTCATCCATCATCCAATATTTCTATATACTAATCGAATACTTCACATGAAATGTCAAATGAGATGTAGAGTATTTATCCATTCATTCGTATTTTTGAAATCCAAATTATTTATTTATCCATAAAATATAATTCATCCATGGATAAACTAACATCTATTCTATCCATGGATGCACTATAACTCTCCTCTATCCAAGTGTTTTCTTCATGAAAAAATTTATGATGGATGGTGGATGTAACTTATCCATTAAAAAACATCCATGGATATCACTTATCCAGTCCTTTTAAAAATAAAATCTATCCATGGATGAATGGATGTTGGATAACGGATAATTTGGAGGACCATTGACAGTGAGCCTGGATAGTCGTGTCTGCCAAACTTCTAACTTAATTGTTACGACAAGGTAAGTGAATTTCGTCCAAAAATCTTTCTTTTAATTAAAACATTTTTCGCATTTTTCCCGTTTCTCATTGGGCAAATAGAAATATTTGAATAAAAATAATGCCCAAATATCCCAAACATCTTTGAAATTTGACTTTGATGATTTAAAAATAAACTGTTACAATGTCAGCCAAATATGTATGCGCAATAATGTCGTTTGTAATAATAATGAAGTAGTATTTTGTCGTAAAGATCGTTTAGTTTTAATTTTTTAGTCATCACTTCAGTTGGTGCTTATATTCATTCATTTCGAATGTTTGATCACAAATCTTGCAGTAATAAGGCTAAAAAAAATAGTTTCAAACCTTTCAAAATGATTGGTGTAATAAAATATTAATGTACTAAATTTACTTACCATTTTATTGTTTTGTCGGTTTTATCTCAATATGCTTAATAGTATCAATTAAATGAAGTAACTTGATGATGATGATGTGCTTTGACGGTTTTGACTATGTATTGCGCAGTATTGTAATTACATTTGACATCGAGTGTTTAAATTTGATATCTAACAGATGGCGCTAGCAGTAGAGCGTATCAAAATTTCTAAAAAATGAATAAAAATACATTAATAACATTAATAATGACCAATTTATTTATTTTTACAACGCTTGTAATGCGCCCAATATGAATTTATTTTTTTAGCAAAAAAATTCTTAATTTGATTGGCAAACCCGGCAATCCAATACATTATATCCACGGTATTCACGAGAATGAAATTTATTTCCTTTGAAATTTGATGGTGTCACATTTGTCTTCCCGTAATGTCAATGTAAATTTATGATTTGACTAAGAGATGAAAAAAAAAATCGAGAGAAAAACAAAATTAGATTCAAGTATTGTCATGTGTTCAGTTCTAGATGCAATCGCAGATTTGCGTAAAGATTTTTTGAAAAAAAAAAAAAAAAACATTGCAACATTTTTAATTACAATAATACCGATAGTTCACCAGGAAAATATTCACTTAGTGTTGTTTACGTTGTTTCTTTTGACAGATATCAATGTATGACAAATACACATTTTCTCCACGTAACCATCTCTACATGGTCTACAAGGCAAAGCTACCTCATAACACGAGAATCATATAATATAAAATATTTGAGTGTTTTTCCAATTTTTTTATTTATAATAAATTCTATTAATTATTTTCGTTATTACCAGGGGGATATTCATGCAATTTCTAGTTTCAAAAAAAAAAATCTAGTTTTCATAGTGAAGTTGACCTTTCATATACAATGAGTATTTTTTTTTTTTACTGAGAACCAACTTCACGCACTAGAAACACTAATCGTACTGTGCTAGTTGCTGCTAAAAATATATGTTTTTGTATAAATCGAGTCGCGTTCAAATACATTGTCAGTATACAACTTAAGACAAAAAGATAAATTAAAAAAAAACAGAAAAGGTGACAAAAATCTGTCAATAATGAGAAAAGGCTGGAGTAAGCCAATAAAAATTAACAGGCGAAGCTGAACAAAGTAACAATTTATGCTGAAAAAAAACGAAGGCAAACATCTCAACAAGCGTGTAAAAAAATAGAATATTCTCGAAACGTTGAAACAACAAGACGAATTCCGAGAATTCAAATGTGCACATTTTCGAAAGATCGAGAATGCACACTCGACAGCAAACATGAAAGCAACCAAACAGCGTGCTTCACACTCGACGTGAGAGCGAAAGAGAAGTGACGCTCAACCGAGGACGTTGATTGGCTGAGAAAATGTCGCATGACAAAAACACAGACAGTCGCACACAGACAAACACTGCACACAGGCTCGAGAATGCTTGGCATTCAATAGCGAAAGTGATCGGAGCAACAACGTGTTACGAGTGCGTAAAATAAATTGAATTTCACAATAATTTGAAATTGAGGGTAACTGACATTGCCCCCGCTAATCCGCCCGTATCCGTGTCCGCCAGTGTCCGCCGACCTCCGCGTATATCCGCCCATATCCGCCAATATATTATTGTACTAATATTATGCATATATTATGCATACAGTAGTATGCATACTGATCACACTATCTCTTTTTAATGGCGATTTGCGATGTATAGAATATGCATCTGTTCATATACATGCATACATTCGATGCATACGATATGCATCAGATGTAGGCATGCAGATTAGTGAAAATGGCTCATTGGGATATTCTTTCTCCGTATCCGTTTATATCCGCCCGGATATTGGGCGGATACAGAGTAAGTTCATACTCATATCCGGGCATTCTCCGCTCCTGTTTTGACGGACACGGACACATGCTTATCCGT
>NW_022203088.1:0-4124 GCF_009176525.2 Contarinia nasturtii | reverse complement strand
AAGAGGGCTTCAAGAGCTATCATCTGGCAAAGTTTCATCAAAATCATAGAACTAGGTTGCTTGCAATAAGATTCGGAAGCCGATTTTTCTCACAATTTTTCATATTTCGGCCAAACGGCCAGCGTAAAACGCCATCAAACCTGCCGGAAACTCCATAATTTATATACCATTCGAAAGGTAATTTTATAAGGAATCTAAAACAATTTGGTACCGCGGGTGTCTTCAACTTTTTTTCAACAAGTTTCATCTAGATCCAAAGTAATCAAATTAACACTGAAGTAAAACTCATTTATTCCATCGTTTATCCACCCAATAAAGTTGCGGTGAAACGTAATTCCATCCGAATCCAGTCGTTATCCACTCAATAAATGGTGAGTGGAATCGAAATATTTTTCAAAGTGGAATCCAAAAAAGAGGGTCCATGAATGAAAAAATTAAATGGGGAGCACTTATGGGGAAAATAAAAAATACGTCTGGAGGGTTTTTCATGCCCTATCGAATGCCGAAAACCCGAACTCTCTATCTTTTCTGGTTTTCTCCAAAATCACTGAACAAACATATATATATATATATATATATCTTACTATTCCATAGCTTAATGTATAAAACTACGTTTCACATTAAGCAATATAAAACTACGTTTCACATTAAGCAATATTCCAATTGAAATCATCAGGGGAAAGCTGTTACCAAAGCACTGCACAGGCCCTCAAACTACCAAGATCAAAATTATCAACGATTTATTCGTATATTTTCACTTCAAATTAAGGAACAACCCATTAAAATTACCATGAAGCAAATGTTTACATTTAATTACGAGCTATTCAAATCGGTAAGTATAATTAGACAGCATACATTGGCTGAATACCAAAATTGACTTGAATTTACTTTAATTTGTAGACTATAGTCTTGATATCAACTTATGTTGCCATAGTTATTCAATTTCAAATGGCAGATGAAACTTCTTCATTACATCGTGGTGCATAGCCAACATATTTTAAGCATAAATTCTATCCTTAACAAATATTAATGGAATATTTTGAAAGTATTATGGTGTATGAGCGGTGTACCGCAGTGTTGAAATTTTGCAACTTTGATGTATGCAGCAACAGTTAGTTTGGGTCAACTAAAACGCTTTGTCATTTTAAACTAAATTAATTAAAAGTGACATAGATAACTAATTGCTGTTGAGGTAACCATAAATTATTGTCAATAATGAAACTGATGATTATTTACATCAAATGTTGCAAAATATCAATGAGAATCTATAAGCTTGCTACAATTAATAAATCTATATGCAAAAAAAACTTCACGTTGCACTGTTATTTGAAACAAAAACGGAGCTGTTTTTCCACTGCATAAATAGAATGAACAAATGAAAATTAACCCTCTAGTGCATAATACTGCCTTTAGGCAGAGTGTACTTATTACTGTCTAAAATATGTAATCAACTATAAGGGATGCGAGTTTGTTTTAGCCTGCTCTGAGAGAATATACAGTGTGATTAATAATTGGTGATCAATATTTTCCCAATTTTTTTGTAGCTCATTAGGAGTAAAAAAGTATATGGGCACTTTTCCCGATCGGGTGTGAAGGATCAACATTTTCTATGTTCTGGTTGATTTCCACGGACGGTCACTACAGCGCCATTTTTGATTATTGTCTTATTGGAAAACTCTCGGCCCTCTTGAAAATACCACGAAAAAAATTCAAAAAAAGTTTCGGTGGAGACGGTTAAAGTGGATTGACCAAAAGTGAAAAAAATCATCGAAAATCGAAGAAAAACGTAATTTATCTCGAAAAAACACGTGATCAGGGATGTTATGATATGTCGAAAACCTGTGGTAGACTACATAAACAAAATCAAGTAGTCTACATCAATTTGTTGAAAACAAAAAAAAACAGTAATTAATAAACAAATAAATGGATTTTTAATAACATGGATTTTAAATAGAAAAATACAAAAAATGTGGATTTATATTCTGTGAATTTTTCATTCGATTTTGGCTCAAAAATGTTTAACTTTCGTCAAAATCCCTTCAAACTTTGAGAATGTTGTTTTTTTTTGTGAAAATGATAACTGTATCTCACGATATCATACTTTAACTCCCATACATTATACACATTTTTGGTGATTTCTTCAGATTTTTGTGCGCACTCATTGAATCAAGGATGTATTCCGGCTTCAAAGAAAAATTCTATAATAGTACCAATATTTAAATCTGGGAAAAAAAGGAATGCATCGAATTACCGGCCAGTTGTGATAATACCAACGATTGCAAAACTATTCGAAATGGTGGTTTATGGCAAAATCGACACATTCGTCAATGGAAAAATCAACCATAATCAGCATGGATTCGTGAAAAATCGATCAACCTCAACAAATTTACAAATTCAACATCTTATTTGTGCAAATAAACGCTGACATTTCAAAATTGCTCCTAGCAAAACAAAACCGGCAAACATGTTATTTTTTCTCTTCTTCCTTTAAAAATGTCATTCAATTATTTCATTCTAAATATTTTCAAAGTTTTAGGAGTTTTCGACAAAAATGAGGTTTTCGACGTCGAAAATGTAGACTACAGTTTTCGACGTAGACTACATACACGTTCCAAAAAGTCTTGTCGAATACCATCCCTGCACGTGATAAACCTATCTCTTTTATGCCAGAAATCAAAAGGGCATTCAATTTTGAGCCGGTATGCAAATTTTCAGAATCCAAATTCATGTGGGCGGGTCAAAAATGTTAACGGTCCGAAGTGGAGCGACCACATTTTTTTTTTTTTCATTTTTTTGAATCGACTTTACCTGGTTCGTTTTTTGCGCTGATTATTTGGTTTTACCACCCATCTTACATAATTCGGACCCGAGGAATTCAATAGTGACAATTTTGTGCGATCGATTCGAAGTTCTGAGATAATCAGCTTCGAACCTACCCCTTAGAATGATATTTTGTCTAAATATCGATGCCAACGTGACTTTGTGGATATGCAAACGTGAAATCGATGTTCTTCATGAATCGATCGTAATTGTCTTTGTCGTAGTTATTTTCTTCAAAACTGTTATAGTCTTTGTCGATCTGGTTGATATTCGGATTCGGATTCATATTTCTCTCTGAATGTCGTAAATTACATATGCACGGCAAAGTGAAAGAAAATGAGATTTAATCGCTTAACGAGAACAAAGTCAAAGTCAAGTCATAGTGGCAAATGGTTGATTTACAAAATGATTTTACATTGTAATTACCTCCTCAAATGAATTTCTTTTCATTATTAATTTCAGCAATTCTCAGGAACTTTAAATATGAAACAAACAGCACGATACTGAATTAAATTTTCATCATAACAGTGGAAAACTAATGGACTTATTTCACTGATTTTTCAAAATGTATACGAGTTGAAAATTCATTATCATCAAAATACGATGAATGCACCAAATTAGAGTACATTTCCGTATATTTCGATTCTTTCTCTAAAGACGAAATTATCGAAACTGAAATTTTTTTTTGTGTGGCTTATTGTTGAAGTTAACAATAGCTTTAAATATTTTTGGGATTTTCAGTTGCTTATTCAAAACGATGAGGAAATTAATGGAGCCATTAAATCTTACACTGAGAAAGAGCAAATACATTAAGTTCTATTTCTGTTTCATTAGCATTTTTGACTTGGGTTGAACCACCATAATTTATTAGATAAAATTAGAACGATACTAGAAATATTAGAAGAAATTGGAATCGTTTTGAACAGGAATTGAAAGCAACTTGAAGTCACGAAACAATCATCTGTCTGCTATTTTTTTCAATTTTCATATTTTGTTTTTGGTTTACAATTATTTCTCGTCTTTTATTTATAATTTATCAATTTATAAATTAGGTGGATTAAATATTTATTTCCGCTGTGATATTAATTTCAGTGCACCTTTTACAATGAGAAGAGCAAATATCAAGGCAAATATGAATTGTCATTTTGTTTGAACAAGTCCATAACTTAGAAACTAGCGCCATCGCATTTACATTTGGTTTGCACATAGCGGCGAAAATAAACAATATATTCACTAGAAATGCTGCACACATTTTGGACCGTTATCGTGTACGTAATTTTTTAGTGAACTACAATTTTTTTTTT
>NW_022203087.1:3211-3449 GCF_009176525.2 Contarinia nasturtii | reverse complement strand
CCCGAACCTGATCTACACCGCACACACATTCAGAATGTCACATTTTTCTGCACTGGGGACTCATTTTTTTAATAATTCAATAACCAATCTTTTTAATGAAGTTAATAAAATTGTTAAGCTGCCAACGTCAGCGATTTTTATAGTTGCAACTTGTTAATAAATAATCAGTTTCATCGTTCAACTTTCAATATTGTGTGTGTGTGTGTGTGTGTGTGTGTGTGTGTGTGTGTGTGTGTGT
>NW_022203087.1:0-3201 GCF_009176525.2 Contarinia nasturtii | reverse complement strand
TGTGTGTGTGTGTGTGTGTGTGTGTGTGTGTGTGTGTGTGTGTGTGTTTTACACCATCACTATATTTGTTTCGCAATAATGTCACATTTTATCGCGCTACTTTTTCCCTTTAAAAGTGCACGTTGGTAGCGAACAAATCAGAGTTTGAGAGATTATATTATGAATCTATTACGTGTAATTTTTACAAAATGAAAAATATGACACGCACATTTGTTGCGCGCACACTACCATCAATTGATGCCGGAAAATATGATCGAAAAGAATAAAACATGTTTATAAATTGATAACGCAAAGTATATCGCGCACAAAAGTCACCGCTAAATTTATAAAAATTAGTATTCAATGTTAGTCAGTCGAGTTGAACGATTGATCTTTTTATAAATCTTTTTTCACCGAATAAAAATTGATTGGTTTATTTCCAGATTAAAGCTGATAAAAATTTATCGTGTTGTGATTTCTTTTTCGTCGCTTCTCATTACACCTTCTTTTCAGTTGTCGATACCTCGAAAGCATTGCTGCATCAATTCGCCTTTCACATCTTTGTGCGTCATGTTAATCGAGAAAAATTTACATTTTACGTAATACAGCCATCAATTACACGAGGGATGAGACAAATTAGAATGGCTCATGCATACAACGTTTGATAAAGACAAAAATAAAACCGTGTTGATGTGTATGCTGTGATTGGAATCGTAAATTTTTCTTTAAGCTGAAGAAGAAAAAAAAACCATGAGAATTTTCCTTCCATTCTAATGAGTGCAGAGTCAAAATTCACATGAAAGCGCAGGGAAAAAAATGAAGGGAAACCATGGAGGAAAAAAAAGGTATGTTATTGCTTAACATAACAGAATCTTGACGTTAACATTATTATGTAAATAGAATCAAACTTGAATGGATGCATATAGTGTGGTTACAACTTCAAAGGACAGATTGAGTGAATAAGCCAACATTCAGGCGTTATCGTCACAGTTTTTTCGTCTTTGTTCGCATTTCATTTGATTGAAGGTTCGACGAGAGTGTCCTACTGATTGGTGAACTTGTTAACACTTATTAAAAAGTTTACATTGAAAAGATTTTGCAATGGTTCATGATTACCTTTTCATCGTTATAAAAACAATTTAACCGACATTTATTGATTGCCTGCGATGCTTTTCAATCAAATTGAGATCTCAATGAAGAAATCACTTTTCGTCACATATACACTTTGATATTGGTAAATGGCTGAAAGGGATTTCTGAGAAATCATTTCTCTGTATATTTTATAATAAAGAAAAAAACAAGAACATGGATTGTTAACGACATCAAAAGATGCCGAATGACTCCTACGACTATTTCAAATTGTGTCAAATACTTTAAATTTTACAAAAAAAAAAATTATGAGTCATTGAACATTTATCGCTTGCAACAATTGGGAGAGAGACACATTTAAAATTGTAGAAATTGAAAGATAGGGAGAGAGAGGGAGTTGAACAAAACTGACTGTCATTGTCAGACAATTAAATGTTTTCACTTCATTAAAATGGAACGTCTGACTGCCGACTATAACCATTCGACTAGTCGACGAATTGTCGTCATCGCATCACCCAGAATCTAATTCGCACAACGAATAGGCAATATAAAATGGAATATGTTTTTTTATAATTACAATGCATTAAGACCGTCTCCTTTCATCGATACTTTGTGAAATCACTTGGAAGTAATATGCGTTGCTTTGATTTTTATGCGAAACATTCATTGAATGACGTTATTATCGCTAAAGTAAACGTTCTACTTTTTACGATTATCGTTACAATAAGAAATCAATTGATTCGTTTGTGTACATTTTTGATGCCGAGATTTTATTTTGCATTAAAAAGGTAACATTCAAATCCGTATATAATCACATGTGCAACAACTTATCGTTAGTAAACACTGAAATGCAGCTCCGGTACGCACATACACAAAAACTTGTTGTATCACATTTAATTATGTCCATAGATTGTGATTATGTTCAAGCTTATCGCTTGATTTTTTTTTTCCATTAAATTCAATGTTTGCCGTTTTTTGTCGTGAAAATATCGGCCAATCCGTTCGATGTATAAAGTAGAGTAAGCCAAAAGACACACATCAAATATATCGACGACAAGTTATTCGATCGGGGGAAGCGAACCGAATAGTAGGCGTAAACGGCTATTTTAAAACAAAGGGAACTTCTGATTTCAGCATGTGCAAGGAATGTATAGCATGGAATTAGCTGAAATTCAATAAACAACACAATTTATTAATTTTAAATTCGGTATTTCATCGTATTAATTTGCATAAATTGATTCTACTTGAGTCCCTAATTTAACAACCAGCGGATGCGTGGAAAAGCAAGGGAGACGATGTAGGGAAAATATTCAACATCGATGAAGGACGGTGATAATTTAATTAATTTTTAATTTCCGAGGTGAACACAAAAGGCGCTTTTCGAACATTTCCGAATCAAAGTGAGCAGCGGCTTTCGCTAATCTGTCTATCAATTTTAACCCTCAAACGCACACGTGGGGTCTCTTAGGCCCTAAGAGTTAGTTTTTTGAAAAAATCACAAAAATATAAAAAAAAATTGGAAAATTTCGCTGAGCGTTTTCTTTTTTAATATCATATCTATGTGATAAAATCAAAAATTTCAATGTTTGGTGCATAGATGAAGTTTTGGGAAGTCTTATACAAAATACTAACGTAAAAGCACAACGGGGTCTTTTGGACCCCAAATTATTTTGTATGGGAAATGATGTATTCTGTATGGGCCAATATGAAACTCATGGAGATTTGTTGACACAACAATTTACATTTCATCAAACAACAACACAGTAATTTGTTTCGTCCGTGACGTATACTGTTCATCGCAAATCAAATGGCATTTGCCATTATAATATATATTCATACATTGTTTTTTTTTGGATAGGATAGATCCGTAAGATCTCCACAAGAGCTTGATCTAAGCGTGCATACGCCGCCGCATGATATATCCGTTCGTTTTTCTGTGTTGCTTCGACGCGCAAATCAAAGCAGGCGTGCCAATCAAAGTATGTATCATGCGGCGGCCTACGCACGCTTAGATCCAGCTCTTGCGGAGATCTTACGGATCTATCCTATCCAAAACACAATGTATGGGCATATTTCGTGAATTTGGTGAACGTTGCTGGTGTGGCAGGGTTTGCCTTGTTGCGAACGTCTAAC
>NW_022203086.1:0-5058 GCF_009176525.2 Contarinia nasturtii | reverse complement strand
GACACCAGCTATCGAACGTCTTCTGAAGCGTATTCAAACCGATTTTATTCCGATGGATTTCGAAGCGAATCGACGCGGTTATTTCACCAAATTGACAACAAATTGGTATCGTCATGTGCCATTTTTCGTAAAACTTCAGCAATATTGTCGTGCAAGAAATCGTGAACGCTGTCTCATGATCAATAAACAAATGGATGAAGATGAAAAGAAACAACCGGCTGAAGTTGCCGCAGCAAAGGCCAAACTTCAGGCCACCACTCACACTAAATCGAAATCAATCTGTCGTCCAATTGCCGATTATGTGCCACGAAAACGATTGCCAGGTGTCAAATATACATGGGTTCGATGTGCGCCAAATTTGACCGTGTATCAAGTCATTCCGGAGGCACGTTTTGGTCGTATCTACATCCAAATCGACAAGCGTGGCCTCTATGAAATCCTTAAGCGGTTGAAAAACCCAAAGGAACCGGAAATGAAAAAGAACAATGGCAGTTATAAACCCTGGCAACAACCGTTCAATAGCAACAAAGAACTGTGAGATCGCATGTGGCGTAAATATTTTGGCATCAGTAAAATCGAACGCCATTCGGCCGGCTTAACATTCGCCAATCGAATACAAACCGATGGCAATGCATTCGTTTTTCTGATGAACAAAGAGAAGAAGACGAAGAAGAAAAACGATGAAAGTGATGCTGAAACCAAAGAACGGCTACGAAATATATTACGCCACTGCGATCGCAAGTAAGCTTTGATATTAAGCTAAAATATTATTTTGCGATGTTCATTTATTTACGGAATTCACAATAATTTATTTAGTGAAACCCTTTCGTAAATTCGTTTTTTATAGTTGACCAGGTCAAGCTGCGTTATCATTCTTGTTGTTGCGAACAGCGTTCTTTTCTTACATTAAGTAATTTTGAACATGAGCAAAGATCGCAATGAGTTCGCCGGCCTTCATCTCGTCTAAATGACTCAATCGTTATGATGAATATTTGTGAAAATCAACCAGAAAGTCAAAATTTTAAATCGACGTATTTTGAAGTATTAGATTACGTTTTAAATGAAATGGAAAGACGATTCCATATCAACAGTAATTCGAATGATTGAAAATTTACAGTATGAGGCAACTGCTAGCTGCCTTAACGCCTTAGGTCAACAAAAACGATCTGGGCGAGGACTAACACACCCGCTCAAACTAGCTTTGCGTTTTTCTTATTATTTATTTAAAATTTGTATCCAAAGAGTACAATACATTAAGTTAAAAATAATAGCTATCATAAATTTCAAATTGAATAAAAAGTACAGTTACATTTTGATAAAAAAAAGAACGCGGATAAATCAGCATGAATATTACACCATGTGTGGACACAGTGTCAGTTTAAGGCCGTATTGAGTTTTTTCTCGTTTGCAAATTTTTGATTTTACAAAATCATTTAACCATTTCGTGAAGATCGATTTTCCGGTCAAAGTCAACTTCTTCAAAGATTGATTCTGTGAAAATAAATCGAAAATTCGATCTGAAATCGATATTGGGAACGTAGACATAGCCCTGATGTTGAGTTCCTCAACTGTCGACAAAACAGAATTCAGTTGAAATAATCTATCAATGAATTGGTCATAAGCTCCGCTAATTGTTATTGATTTTAATTGACTATTCTCAGCTATAAAATCAAAAATACGCGAATTCATTGGGTCCTCTAAATAACATTCACACTCAAATCGTTCAAGTTTGGTAAAAGTGAAGGGAATATATGGAAATGCGTGGTTTATTGGGCGTAACCGGAACTCAATAACATTTATCAAATTATATCGTTCCACATTTTGCGTCAATTTCATTCTCAAACTTAATCGTTTTAGCATTGGTAAATTTTCACTGAGCCTCTGAGACAAGGTATCGCTGAATGAATAGTACAAATGTAAATTCAAATCCTCAAGTTGTGGATTGATTTCCAGAAATCGTCCAATTTCGGTGTCCTGCTTGTTTTTGCCAATGTAAAAAATGGACAATTTTTTCATAGATGGGATGCTAATGGGCATGAAATTAAATTCATAAAATTCCAATCGCACGGAATTTAGATTCGGAAAAATTGAATCCAACGATAATTCATGAATAGGATAATAAAAGCAATTTAAATGTATATGTTCGATATTTACAAACAATTTTCCTATTTCTTTGAATAAATATATTGGCTTAAAGTCTAATGATAATTGTTTCAGAGACTTTGAACAATATTTTGCGATATAGTTCTCGATGTGGAAAACAAATCGACAAGAAGATAAACGATAATCGTATGAAAGCATTATGTGCGAAACAACATGTCCAAAATTCCTCAAAATTTTCAACGAATCCAAGGCATGCCACAAATAGAGATCTGGTTCCGTAGCTGATCTAATAATCCTGAAAGAAAATTACAAAAAAACGAATAAGTAATCATTCAGCAAATACCTCAATTCAATTGGCTACAAACCGGCGGTGTAGTACAGATAGTCTCCCTTTGCCATATTTCTGTTTGTAAACATCGCAAGCTGCTTTGTACAGCTGTTTACTTGTTTCTGCAACACTTATCAGGTCTTTCCATTCTAAATGTTTGAAAATCAGTGTTTTACAGTCATCATTAATATCGGTAAGGTTCAGTGAACCACTGGTTTCTGCATGTAAATTTGTATATTTAATAGATTCCATTTTTTAGTAAACCGTTGCTGCTACGTATCGTACAATGAAAACCAACTAATATGTATGATGTTTATATACTGATCAAACGAACAATAACACAACACATGTACCAAGCAAAAAAAAAAAAGTACGTAGATTGACTTTTTTATTCTAGAAATGGCTGAACACAGAATTTGCAAAAATAAATCTGATGATGAAGAGAATGAAAACATTTACAAATTGAACTAATGTCTCTAATGTTGAGCAGAGGAAACATATTCAATTAACACTGATCGTACGTCATATCAACGTCACATATGCATTAGATGTATGTGCGCGTGTGTGTGTTGAGTGTTGACAGACGAACATATGTGAATTTCTCGAATCGGGCATCCCTATTTTTGACAATTTCCCAGACGTCCCACACAACCGCACAACGGATTTAATTGAAAGATACACTTGACTGTTCCGACAATTTGAATATGGATTTTGACAGTTGTTCAAATAAAAAAAATACATAGTTCTAATTCCAACTTGGAAATAACAATTTTATATTAAAAAAGTGATGCATTTATACATTGAGTTCTCAATAAACATAAAGAATTTCATAGTGTTTTTCTTGTTTTTGTAGGTTTGTATGCAAAGTTATTATGCTAGCTCGATTTCGAAGATCTTTTCCAATGATTCACATCTGTGGGAAAGATTGAGAACAATTTGACCTTTTTACTACACTCCATTTTAGTTATCAGAAATACTCACTCGCGTTTTGCTTCTTGCCATGTAGCACCAAAGACAAAAAGTCCGTGTCTTTGTACCAAGGCACTGCACGAATTTGGATTATAATTGAAACATTCATTCAATCTTGCCATAAGTTCGTCATTTGTTGAGCAAGCTGGAAGCACGGGTATGTGGATATCTTGAATGTGGAAACCTTTTGTTCGGTTTGAAATGCCCTGTGAAAATTGTAAAATATTATATTAAAATGAAGACCATAATCAAAATTCAATTATAAATTTAACATTCTATAGCTCGTGTGGAATGTACCTGTGTGTTTACGTCGAAATCTCGAGGAATCATATATCCACCGGTGTGCTTAGCAGCGACCTGTTTAGCATTGGCTGAATGTGTATGAACAACAGAACTAACGCCAGGTAAAGCATCTGGATATTTAAAGAATCCTGCGCATACACTGAAAAAATTTCAATTAATGTTACTTGAAAATACTTGAAAAAAATACTCATAATTTTGGTATGAACATAACTTACTCTTCGAACGTAGAATATGTGCGAATGTTTGCCCGCAATACATCATTCATTGTAGGAAATTGCGTGATGAATGGGGTAGGTAGATAAGTAATATTCCCGCTAAAAACACATATGAAACCATGAATTCAATTGATTAGGGAAGTATTCTGCTATCTTACTTATTTACGTCCATTATTGCCATGCCGCCCCCGTTATAATCGCTCAATCCACGTGTAGAAAATGATTCCCATGTCTTGTACACAACTGATACGGATGGCTAAAAAATAATAATTAATAGACGACGAATTAATTTTATCTTGAAAATAGACGTTATTAACTGTTTGTTTTAACGTACACGCTCTAAGTATGTTAACTGATTCATTTTATACGAAGGATAATGTTCAATGAATGATGATGAAAATATTTATTATAGAAAAAACTGCTCACTATATAAAATAAAATTATATTAATTATTTTTTTTAATATTTATGAACTTTATTCATCTAAATCTAGTGCACTTTGCGATTACATTTCAAATTGACAATTAATGTCTAATGTTTTCTTTTTTATTTTGGATTGAGGAAGTGTGAGTTTCAACTTTTTAACACGATCAAAACACTTTTTCAATACAGAATTTTCTCCTCTTTCGATTGAATGATACCATTTTCCATTATTTTGACACCGGAAACACCCTACTGACCATCCTGTAAATGGTCACTCTGATGTTGTTGTTGTTGTTGCTGCTGTCCTAGTCTTTGTTCATGCTCTGTATTTTTGTCTGTATTTGTGTTATTTTGCTCTTTTTCCCCCTTCTTCTTTTTGCTCTTTTTTTTCTTCTTTTTCTTTTTATTTTTCGCACCATTTTCATCACTCGATTTTTCCCTTGACGGTTACATCAGTCGCATTCGATTCATAGCCGGCTTCATCATCATTGTTTGTTTGTGTTTGGGAATCAATTGTTATGACTTTTTGTGTGTCATTGACAAATTGATACCCTTCAATTATCGATTTTCTTTCTCTCACCAACGAATTTCACCAATCTGGCTTTCTCGTTGGTTTTCCGCACATTCTCTGCGTCAATGCACGCTTCACATGTGTGTGTGAACGGTGAGAGGCTCCCAATGTATTTGTCCAAGGCGAGTCTAGTGTACTTTGCAGTCG
>NW_022203085.1:0-9638 GCF_009176525.2 Contarinia nasturtii | reverse complement strand
TGTAATGACCCCCTAGCTCAAAATCACCCGTGAGTTGTCACAGAGCCTATCAATTTTGTTACAATAATCAACTGCAGAAATTCCTCCCTTTTCATTTCAAGCCTATACTGACGTAATGAAGCAACGTTCCGAATGTACAGGGTGGGCCAGAATGAGTGTCGCTTTTTTTTTGCACCTACGTAATTTCAACTACAATGCTTTCCGATCACCCTTTGGTTCACCGTTATGTTTATTCATGTTTGTGCAATCCACTGTGACGATGCACAATATTGCGCAGTTCTTGTTTACTTTACAATAGCAATGGATGTGAAACGTCAACTAGTTTTGAATTTGCACAAAAAAGGTTTGCGACAAGTTGATATTTTTCGGAAGGTTCAGAGCGACAATATCAATTTGAGATTTATTCAGCGCACCATAAAACGATACAAGGAACATGGAACAGTCGATGTGAAGCGAAAGCCGGGCAGAAAAAAATCCGTAAGAACAAAAGATCTGGTCAAAAAGGTACGAGACAAAATTCGTCGAAATAACAAAAGAAGCGCTAGAATCTTGGTCCGTGAGCACAATATCAGTCGATCTTCAATGCGACGAGTGTTGAAAGAAAATTTGGGAGTTAAAACATTTAAAAAAACCCGAAAACACGGCTTTACAATCAAAAATAAGCAAGATAGAAAGCAAAAATGTAAAGAACTGCTACGCCGGCGCGCAACCTCAAACATTGTTTTTTTCAGACGAAGAGTTGTTCCTTTTGCAGCCAAGTCTCAATGCGCAAAATGATCGCGTGTATGCAGCGTCAATTGAGGACATTCCTGAAGAATTCGTTGAACGACTTCAAAATGTGTCGAGTGTCATGGTTTGGGCCGCCGTTTCGGCCGGCCACAAATTTCCCCTTGTTTTCGTTGAAAAAGGCGTTAAAATTAACGCAGCTGTGTATGAAAAAGAAATATTGCGCAAAAACTTGTTGCCACATGCCGAAGCTGTGTTTGGTGATGAACCGTGGGTGTTTCAGCAAGATGGGGCACCGGCACATTGAGCAAACAAAGTGCAACAGTGGTTAACAGAGAATGTGCATGATTTTTTGAACAAAGATGAGTGGCCGCCATCGTCTCCAGACCTAAATCTGTTGGACTATTTTGTTTGGGGCTACATGCAATCGAAGTTAAATGACCTGAAGATTAAGAAAATTACAAAATTGGATGCATTCAAAAAGAAAATCGTTAAGATTTGGAACGATATTCCCATCGAAATGGTGCACGCCGCGTGTAAATCGTTTTTACGACGTTTGCGTTTGGTGGTCCGTGCAAATGGAGGAAGAATCAAAACCAAAACATGAATCTAAAATTTTGGACCCTCTTCTAAATTTCAATTAAGTTTTTGTTCAATTTTAGTAAAAAACAATACGTTTTTTGAGCATATATAAAAGCGACACTTATTCTGGCCCACCCTGTACAATAGGGTGTTTCTCATATCTGTAAATAAAAAAATGGTATGTTTCAATTTGAATAGTATAAAATTCTGTTTCAAATCGTAGCATTAATGTAAAGCATCGATTGATATTGACACTTCCCGAAGCAAAAAGCTCTTTTCAAAATCGAATGATACTTACAATGAAAAAACACTCCGTTTGTACTCCTGCGCAGTCAACATCAACCAAATGGGGTGTCGACCTTCTGCTACGCTACTATCCCACATGTTCGGGATAGCCTTAATAACTAATGTTGCATTTGTTTTTTGTTTGCGTTGTGCTGATTAGACAGCATGATCAGCTGGCTGCTGGTCGTACTCGAACATTTCTACATCATTATCTACGTTAGTGGCAGCAGCAGCAGCTGCTTCAGCGACATCAGCGGCTACTTCGGCGGCCTCAGCGACAGCATCGCGGACTTTGATCGCATCCGGTATCGGAAGTCCTAGCAATGTCCATTGTCCTGAAAAATCAAACAAATGAATCTTCTTAAGCAATCATTCAATCGCAATTGTATCGTCAATTAGCCTTACCTTTCAGCAGAATGTTCTTAGCAGCCACGACGTCACGATGCCAAATCACAGAGCATTCGAGGTTTAATTGCCAGTTTTTATAGTACCTTTTTACTTTTGACAATAAAGGCTCGTTTTTTTCCAATGCTTCGTTCATGGCGCGTTGCAAACTTTGACACAATTTTTATTGGCAGCAATGTTCTGGCGTCGGGTATTCACCGGCATTTCTTGAATCTGGCCGATTTGGGCTGGCTTTGGAATCGCTTCATACATCTTGCGTCTGTTTGAGATGATCTCCATTCGTCCACCAGCTCTATGGCACAATCTCGATGTTTCTTTATTGACCTCAAAGTCAAACGAACCCCTGGACACCGCACGTGCTTTTTGATACTTATTCGGCTGTCAGGTGGTACTTCACCATCAGCACCAAAAAGAAACAATGTCGATTGCTTATCGGTAACCTTTTCCACCCAATTGTCGACAACACTACTGCTTTTGATGTGTTTGTCCAAGGCGAGTCGAGTGTACTTGGCAGTCGAGTAAGCGCAGATTCCATGCTTCATCATCTTGACTCGGTGCTTGATGTAGTCCAGCCACTGTGACCCTTTTGGCGACGGCATCACTGGGTAAATTTCACGGTTTTCCCTGTCTCGGCGCTCCTCTTGGACGAATTTTTTGGTCCAACGCTTTGCTTTGGCATTTGGAAATATGTAGGGACTTTTTGGTATTTTGGTCCCAAATTACTTAAATTATGGTGGGTTAATGTAATTTTCAGTGGGGTATATACAATTTTGAATCAATTTTCATTTACTATTTAAATATTCGTTCATATGGAGAAAATATTTTTTTCCGAGACATTTCTTAAATCGCCGGAGGCCGATTTTATTCGAAAGTAGAAGGAAAACAGAGAATACCTGTCTCTTCGAATTTTTCGATTTCGTCGCGCAAGTGCCTGAGGTATGGATTCGAAAAATGTTCGGACGCGATTTTTCAGTTTTTCATCGAATGGCCTATTTTCTGTGCCTATGAAAGGTGAGGTAATAATCTATAAGTCGTTGGAAAGCTACGAACCTCAGCTATCCAGATCTGACGTCAGATTGGAAATTTTTCCGAAAATGATCGCTAGATGGCGCTGCATGTGTTGTTTTTTAGAAAAATGACTATGACTTTTTTCACACCAACCAAATTACAGCATTAGTTTTCACTAAAATTTGTGATGGGAAAATTCGTAACGAACCAATTTTTTTGTTCAAAATTATTTTTTTTTTTCGAAAGTTTTCGATTTTTGGAGCATTCCTCGAATAGGGTTACACGGGGTGTTTTTCAACCAAAATACGTCATTTTTGGCTCTTTGGCAAGACATTCAGCTCCCCTTGAGTATATACAGCGAAGAGTGGAGATGGTTCAATCCATTTATGACCATACTATTAAAAATGGAGAAAAATCGATGAAAATCGTAATTTTGTTAAAAAAATCGTGAATAACGATTTTTTTTATCATAGATCGAAAGAGCACCCAATTTTGAGCCAATGTGCACATTTTTTAAAACCAACGTTTTACAAAATTGGTCAAAATTCGAAAATGCGTGTATTTGGCCCAGAGCTGGGCACGAGCATCAATGTCCGACTGTGATCGGTCGTTCGTGTGCGTTTTTTTCCTTTTTTGTGATCGGTCGTTCGTTCGTTGAAGTTATTAATGGTCGATCGGTCGTTCGTGGAAATTGAAATGTTCGTTATGTTCGTTCGTATGTGCGATCGAACACCGAACACGTGTGGACGTCCGGATGTTCGAAGCAAAGTTTTAAAATCATGTTTGTTAAATAATTTATAGTTGTAATTTAAAGAAAAAAATATTCAAATAAACGGAATTTCCTAATCTTCGTAATAAATTTTGTTATTGTTCAAATTAAGAACAAAAGCTTATGTGAATTAGAAAATATTTGAAAATTCATTTATTTAATTATTATTATTTTTTGTACAATTTCAAAATATTTAACAGAGAATTTAAAACTCGACTTGACGATTTTTGCGCCGAACAACCGAACGTCCGGATGTTTTCGTAGTTCGATCGCACATACGAACGAACACAACGAACATTTAAATTTTAACGAACGACCGACCGACCGATCATTTATGATTTCAACGAACGAACGACCGACCACAAAAACATATTTTTTCAATGTACGAACGAGCGACCGACTGTTAGTGCCCAGCTCTGATTTGGCCGACCACCTTTTTAAGATTTTTCAACTACAACATACTTGGATTTTATAATTTTTCAATAATATTTTGAGGGCTTTATTCAATTGAAGAAACTGAATTAAAACATAAGTGCAATTAGTTTTGAATAGATTTGGTAACCATACATACTACAAATTCACCGTAGAAATTTTTTCCTTTTGTTTCAAAATTATACAAAAACAATTGGAAATGCAAAAAATATCGAGAGCAAACAAAAAACTCTAATTCATTGTAAAAACAAATTATAAAAGTATGGCGGAAAGCAAAAAAAATTGGCGTGCATTGCAAGAAATCGATTAATATAAATATTTTTGATTTCCAATGTGATGAATATCAATATATGAATACAATAAAAGAATATGAAAAATTTTGTAGATTACAAACAGAAAAATTAAATTTAATGTTAAAACAAATGATATAAGTAAATAAAGAGTCTTACAGGAGTAAGACGAACTTTTCCGCACGGTGGTAGATGCGTATTTTATTAAGCTATATGTTCGGCATCGAAATATTCTTTAATTTAATAGCAGAAGTACTCGCAAAAAAAAATTCACACTATCATGATGAACTCATTTGTATGACATTTAAAAGTACTCTATTTTCTAACAAAGCGCTATAAAAATATGTCTGACGTTAATTTTGCCATAAAAAATATGTCGGACGTTAATTTTGCCATAGAACTTATTTTTGAAACACTTTTCATAACTAAAGTCACAAAAAATTTGGATTTTTGTATGGGAGCCATGTCTGTATGCTACCCTAATAGCATGAAACTTTCTACAGGTTATTTTTTTCACAAAAAAATAACATTCGGAGGGTTTTGAGAAATTTCAACCAAAGTTAAGAGTACCATACAAAATATTCGTTTTTGAGCCAAAAATTGAAAATTTATAGTCATTACGGTAGCATACAGGCATGGCTCCCATACAAAAATTCAATTTCTTTGTGATTTTTTCAAGGAAACTCTATCAAAAATTGATTGTATCTCAAAACCAACCTCGGATTTGGTTTTCTCGTGCCAAAAAACCCCCCAATACATATTTTTGAATGTTTAAGTCTACATTAAGTATGACTTTTGAACGAAAATTGGACTCTTTTTCATAGGTATCAGGCATGGAATTTTTTTCCATCAACCAAAGTCGCTCAAAATCTAATGATTTCTATTTCTCGCGACCCCCAATCATCCTGTAAAGTCAGATTTTGAATTAAGTTTCTACGATGAGCGCAATCTTGCTAACAAATTTTGCGTACGACGTACGACGTACAGATTAACAAAAACCATGTTTTAAAACGCCAGATTGGTGTTCTCTGACCCCAATAATAGGTAGAAAACATGTTTCTAAAGTTTCTATAATTTTGACCTATTACAATACTTTTCAACTTACACTATGTGTGCGGAAAAGTAAAAACACTTCTTTGGAAGCTCTCACTGTGACGCAATACTGCTCATCAAATCTGAAAATGATCTGATATAAACTTTCAGTGACGCTTGCAATCAAATACACAAACAATTTTTATATTGCGTTGTCTCTCTCATTCTTAGAAAATTAAAAATGAAAATTTCATTGTGATAATGCCCAAATGGCAACGCAATATAATTATTATTAATATTGTTTGTGTATTTGATTGCAAGCGTCACTGAAAGTTTATATATCAGCTACTGAATCGCAACGGGCTGGAAAAATCAGCCCGAGGCCCGACCGAATTTCTTGTGTCCTTGCCCGAGTCCTACTGGAGCCCGACCCGATTTTTTTTTACCGAAACCCGTGATTCCTCGAACCCGGGCATCCTGTATTTTTTTAAGAAGATTTAACTAATACAAAAAGTTGAAAAAATTGTTCTAACATTATTTTTTTCTGTTTTTCACGAGATTTTTCAAAAAAAATTCCACTCGATTTCTGGCTACTCGGTCGGACGTTCGGGTAGGGAACCCACTGCGACCTTATGAAAAATTAAATCATTTTCGTTATTCAGTACTTGATGAATCCATGTGAATCCAGCTACCGAATTAACGATTCGGAATTGTCTATTCCACTTTTATTTCTCGAATTTTTACTCTAAAACTATAATACTATGTCACGTGTCTACTCCCTAGCTCTATTCGCATTTGCACAAAAATAAATTCTTCTTATGAACATACATTTATTTGCACAGTATTTGCGATCAAGAGAAAAAAGAAAGAAAGATGCATATCACATAATTCACACGTCTGTAAGAAAAATGACTAGCTAAAATATATGTTACACAGAAACGTGCTACACCAAAAATATACAGGGTGTCTCATATATCAGGCTGAAGGAGTGAAAATTTCTAAAACCCTTTGGGGGGTGTGTTGGGGGTAAAAAATAGAAAATTTCTATCTGAGCAGAATTTTGAATTTTTCCCCAGGGGGGGTGGAGGTGCCCCCAATTTTGCAAAACTTCATCCGATCAAAAAATAATGTACTACAAAGTTGTTTAGAATGACGAGAGAAATTTTTTAGGACCCCTGCCCTCCAAGTCCCAAAAATTCGGAATCAGCATGAAAAATTACCTTAGGTTAGAATCAATATTTTTCTCATTCACGTTTTTTCACAAATTTTGGACCAAAAAGTGTAAAATCGTAATTTTTCATGCTGATTCCGATTTAGGTTTCAGGTAAAAAAAATCACATCTTGGGGGTTTTGGACCCTCCGACCCCCTTAAGGAATGGAAGGACTTGGAGGGAAGTGGTCCTAAAAAATTTCTCTCGTCATTCTAAACAACTTTGTGGTATATACATTTTTTTTTGATCGGATGAAGTTTTGCAAAATTGGAGGCACCTTCACCCCCCCCCCCCTGGAGAAAAATTCAAAATTCTGCTCAGATAGAAATTTTCTATTTTTTACCCCCAAAGGGTTTTTAGAAATTTTCACTCCTTCATAGTGAGCCTGATATATGAGACACCCTGTATATATAAAAAAATGCATTTCCTTCAAGTTATGTGAAAAAGCAACTAAATACCTATTATTTCTGTAATTGTCTTTTTAATTCTACACAGTTCTCTCAGACTCTGAAGATGTCATTGATGCCGGGCCTGAAGACAGTGGTAATCTCGTACCGTGTCAAATATGTGCACGGACATTTGCGCCATCAACGTTGGAAAAGCATGTTAGCATATGTGAGAAAATGAACATTCAAAAGCGAACGCCATTCGATTCATTTCGACAGAGGCGCGAAGGTACCGATTTAGAAACTTACTTACCCTCAAACTATGGACACATTTCCAAACCAAAAACTTCAAAAATCACTACAAACGACTCGAAATCCACATCCAAATTGGTATAATTTATTTATTTTTGTGTTTTATAAATTCCTTTAGTAACTTCATTGCATTTTTAAATAGATTTTGAGTGTACATGATCGGAATACACCTACGAAAGAAGGAAAAATGGTATCAAAAAATGGTATTATGGAGGCGCCCCTAAGGAATAGATCGCTGACCAAACGAAATTGGGAATCAATAAATGAGGTAGTCCACATTGTAGTCGATCGGTTAGAAAATACGGAAGTCCACGCTATGTAGCCAGACTTCATCATAAGAACTATTAACATTGTTCCTTAAACTGAATTAATTTTTCCAACTAAATTGATTTGTTTGATTGATTGTTGATTTTAATGAGCGATGTGCAGTGTTAAATGATGACATTCGACAGTAAAATATTCTCAGTTTTCCCCATCGTCGTCGCTACCGCTACCGCTACCGCTATCATTACTGTTGTCAGTCAATTCAATGTTGTTGTCATCGTCATCGGCCTCATTAGAATTTGTTGTTTGACACTGAAATGTAAATAACAAAAACACATTACACATCAAATTAATTAAAATTTGTACTCAACGAATACAAAAGCTATTGACAGTTGACAGTTCTTGAGTTGCATTTTCCAATTGTTATATAAAAAAAACAGCCACTTCAAATCACTCTCGAGCGGTATCTACTTGCGATCATATTTTTTTAGGAATTATTCCACATATATATTATTTACTTTCAATTTATTAATTGAACGCTCTAGAATAAAAACAACTTATTGTTTACTCGCATATCGAAACGCGACTCAAAACGGTTGCATATCAAAGCGAGACAATATTTTGTTACCAAAGGAATAAAGAACATTAACTTTTTATTATACAAAATGTGTAAGTTTCGTTTTGTGCTGATAACTAGCTACTGTTCTGCCTTGTTTTAGTAACAGAATTTTGTTTCGCTCGAAGGCTCGGAATAGAACACACAAAAAGTGAAAAAAAACTTCTTATTCTCAAATTTCATATACAATCAAATGGCTTGTATCAGCAATTTTTATTGCGCAGTTGTGTGTCAGTAGAACGTTGTTTGTAAACACAATGCCATGCATTGAGAAATTACATGTAAGGGTGAGCGAGATAGCATTGAACAACGATTTGGGTGACAGAAACAGCAAAATTTTACAATCAGTCGCACCAGATGATATAGGCCATTTAGTTGTGCATAAGAATTGAGAAAAAAAATTCACTTTCTGTGCTCTATACCGAGTCTCCGAGAGTTTCATATAAGGTTGCCATTTAGCAGGCAAATAACACCCATTAAATAATATGCGAATGCCAATCGTGATTTGGATGATAAGGAATGCGGATTTTTTCATTCTGATTTAACCAGGTGACACAGAAAATTGAGTAGTATTAGAATTGAAGAAAAAAAAATTATTATTTTTTTCCATTTTTCGCGATTTTTTAACATCTATATGGGAAGCTTGTATGAAAAACACGGAAGACCGCTGAAATGGCACTGTCGTACGTCCGCACATATTTTGCATTTAACATTTCAGCGGTCTTCCGTGTTTTTCATACAAGCTTCCCACATAGATGGCAAAAATTGGCGAAAAATGAAAAAAATAATTATTTTTTTTTCTTCAATTCTCAAATACTACTCAATTTTCTATATCACCTGGTGAAATCAGAATGAAAAAAATCGCATTCCATATCATCTAAATCACGATCTGGACTTTTTTCACTGTTTGAGTGCTCTATACCGAGTCTCCGAGAGTTTCATATAAACTTGCTATGTGATGCCTATTGAATAGTAAGCGAATACTAATCGTGATTGAATCAAAAGGCGTCATTTGGCTATTGCAAGGCGAGTTTATATGAAACTCTCGGAGACTCCGTATAGAATAAAAAGTGAAAAAAAAATCTTATTTTTTTTTCTCAATTCTCGAACACCACTAAATGGTCTATATCATGTGATGTGATCAGAACATAAAAATTTGCCATCTTTGTCACCCAAATCGTTACAACGGACATTCTATTCACACACAACTGCGCAATAAAAATTTGATTGTATATGAGATTTGAAAATAAGAAGTTTTTTCACCTTTTGTGTGTTCTATACCGAGCCTTTGAAAGTGCGAAATGTTTATACCGTTAAACT
>NW_022203084.1:239-1475 GCF_009176525.2 Contarinia nasturtii | reverse complement strand
ATAAAATATCATACCAGTGTGTATATGTGTTCATTTTCGAGATGAATGTCGTCGAATAGTGATAATATGGACCCCGGCGCGCAACTTCAACCAATTTGTTTCAGCCAAATGTGTGATCTACGTGTGGCCAAGTCTCCAAACACAGATAGTTTTTCTTTTGTATCATTAATTGTCGATGCCAAAGGAAGTAAAATACCTGGCCAGCAAAACCATAATGTCTTTATATTGGCTATGCCAGACTCATGTTTAATATAACCCTTTTTTCCTTATTTTTCAGAAAAAGGCTTAAAATTCATTCTTTGAATAAAAAATATTTTCTTAAGACTATTCTTAATAATCAGAAACATCTTAATATCTCCTTATAACAACATATTAATTTCATTGAATTATCATTTTCCAACTAAAAATGGCCAAACATTTATTTTCAGCCAATTGGCCTGAATTTGTCGCCAAAGGCACATGTCTAATGTCGATTCTAAGTTGAAATACAGTATATAATTTTGTTTTCTGCCGCATGTTGTAAAGGCATTAGGGATCGTAGATTGCGAATATAGACAATTCCCGTGCATTCATTACACACAACTTATAATTTCGGATCGATGTTTCTCAAAAATGATGCGCGCAGCGACCGATCATTTTCTGGCACATTTATGTCTCTAAACCGAACAAAAAAATTGAGAAATCAAATTTGGTTGGTGAAATAAAAATATATAGACCAGCTCTACATAACACAAAAAAAATCTGAATTTAACTGAAAAATATGCTTTTTTCAGGCATATATAAAAATATCAGTTTCACTGGCATACCCTGTATAGTACAAATTATGCAGATTCTGAATATATATTCAAAGTTCTAAAAAGTGTACTAAAAATTTTTTTTTGCTTTCTAGTACATTTTTTAGTAAATTTTCAAAAAAAAATTAGTACATTTAGAAAGTTCAAATTGAGTACAAATTTTTGGTATATTTCGTTTTTGATTCTGAAAACTAAAATTTCTGTACTGAAAAAACACTTGTAATTTTAGCACAGTCGATGAAATAGGTTCGTGAATTTTTTATACATATATATAGTACTAATTATGCAGACTCAGAATATGTTATCAAAGTTCTAAAAAGTGTACTAAAAAAATTTTTTCTTGCTTTTTAGTACATTTTTTAGTACATTTTCAAAAAAAATTTAGTACATTTAGGAAGTACAAATTGAGTACAAATTTTTGGTATATTTCGTTTTTGATTCT
>NW_022203084.1:0-229 GCF_009176525.2 Contarinia nasturtii | reverse complement strand
AGTCGATGTAATAATTTCGGAATATTTTTTATACATATATATAGTACAAATTATGCAGATTCTGAATATATATTCAAAGTTCTAAAAATTGTACTAAAATTTTTTTTTTTGCTTTTTAGTACATTTTTTAGTACATTTTCAAATTTTTTTTAGTACATTTAGAAAGTACAAATTGAGTACAAATTTTTGGTATATTTGGTTTTTCGATCCGATGTGTACTAAAAAAAAA
>NW_022203083.1:0-1581 GCF_009176525.2 Contarinia nasturtii | reverse complement strand
TATCACGGTTGAGATCTCCGATTTTTCAGCCGATTGACGCGATTTTGTTGTCGAACGTGTTGTTTTTGGCAATTTCATTGTTTTTTTCATATCAGCAACTGACATTGCATCGACACAACAAACAAATACACAGTACGGTAAAAATGCAAGCATTGAACTTCCATTTGGCAGAGCGATTTTCAAAATTTCGGTATTTTCGATGCTATCACGTTTTTCCAGTCCAAAACAATTCATATAAAACACTTTTTTGCATTTTACACATGCTATTTTCGGTCCATTTACATTTTTTGGCGGGCAATCGTCTCGATTGCATTGGTGTGTTGGTGTCATTTTGACACACCGTAAACAAAAATACACAGTTCAATTCACAGAATCTATTTCTCTAAAATCTAATTAAATAAGTCTTAAAATCAATGAACTCGATATTCCACAGGTGTAGACCACTTTATTTATCAGTTTAATCAATTTTTTTATATTAAATATACAGTTTTTATAATTAAAAACAAACAAAAACTACGGACAGTTCGATAGAACAATTTCGGTCTGACAGCTGTCATAAACCAATTGATCTGGACAAATGATGTTGAACTGTTTCAATGCTCAATGAGTGACTTTCATTTATTGAATTTTGAGAAGCACCACAATGCGATCGAAATCAAATATAATGAGCATGTCATTAAAACAGTCGGAACAAAGCAAACATATAGATATTACATAAATGCTGACTATAAACTAATAAATGAGTCACTCCTTGGTGTTGACTGGAATAAGGAATTCGATGCAAATTCATTAGAATTAAAACTAAACAATTTCTATACAATTGTAAAGTCAACAATCGAAACTCATGTCCAGTTAAAAACAAAAATCATCAGGAAGCAACCAATATGGTTTAACAAGACAATAATCGAGATGAAAAACAAAGTCAGCAAAGCTCATCAGATTAAAAATAAGGTCAAAACTATTGAATCAATAGATTATTTTTAACAATTAAGAAGAGAATATAAACGCAGTGCACGGTCAGCACTCAATGATTACAGAATTGAGATGGAGAATCTGATAGACAATGATCCAAAGAAATTTTTCAGACATGTGAATTATAAAAAAGGAAAAAGTGATGATCTGCCTCATGAAATGTCTTATCTGGATATGAGGGCAGATGACCAATTCTACGATCGCTGGTTTCTTTGCAAAGCACTTTGTCTCAGCCTCTTTGATGGGAGATCTACAATTGGATAGCTCGGAGATTGAGAATATTCGCAACATTTGTGCAGAAATATCACCGATTGAAATAACTGAGGAGCTTCTTGGACAAAAAATTGACATGCTCCCTGATGATATAGTCAGTGGTCGAGATGAAGAAACAACGTTCAAAATTACCGTGGTGTCGCTCTTCAGTGTATAGTGTCAAAAATTCTAGATTCGATCGTCACGAACCATCTCAATCAATATCTAAAGAACATAGTACACGAAAGTCAGCATGGGTTCATCAAAAATAGGTCAACGATAACGAACTTGGTAGAATTTACATCGAATACGATAATCAACATGGGAAAGGGACATCAAACAGACACCATATATTTG
>NW_022203082.1:0-5474 GCF_009176525.2 Contarinia nasturtii | reverse complement strand
TCTTACTTATTCGATAATATCGATTTTATCTTGAAATATTCATGCTTGAGAAAAGTGAGAGACTCCCCTAGATTCAAACAGTAACACAAATTTTAGAGGAAATGGTAGCAACCGTGGATATGGCCAATACTCTCGTGGCAATTCTCGCGGTAGAGGTCGCGGAAGCTACCAGGGCAACAGAACTGAACACACGATCAGACTGGTCCAGGGAAACTCGAGCGGCCCGTCGAACGACGGGACACCAAGCAACCAACTCGACTTATACCAAACACGTTAAATGAATACAAGGTGTTTCAAATAAACCCTTCACATTCTGATTACGTATCGATCAAATGTAACAACGTGAATCCAACGACAATATTCTTAATTGACACAGAGGCCCACGTGTCTCTAATAAAATTAAATTCAATATCTCAAGACCAAATTTACGACAAAAAAGACATAATTACTCTTAAGGGAATTTCTGACAATCCAATACCGACTTTGGGGTCCTTCAATCTAAATTTCAATTTTAATAGTAGCATAATTCAACATAAATTTCATATAGTTAAGAATGATTTTCCAATTCCATCGCACGGTGTGATCGGAAAAGACTTTATTAAGCGACACAAATGTCTTATTGACTACGGCGATATGACATTAACAATACGTCAAGACAATAAATCACCGATAATTCTAAAAATAAAATCCGAAGTTTTGCCGGGTTTATCTGCATTGCCTCCACGGCAGAAAATATTCCGAATATTCCATATCATTGCAGACAAATTCCCAAGAATAATCCAACCACAGGAAATTACTGATAATGTGGTAATCCCAATGACAATTGCATACGAACCAGAAGTATGGATTCGTGTGCTAAACACAAATGATCATTTAACACTAATTGACACAACTAAGGTTAAATCCGAAGATTTTTCAAATTTCGATATTTTTGATCCATCATCAGAACATTCACACAAAACAGTTACACACAAATCAAAATTATCAAAAATCCTTGAGACAAAAATACCAAACCATGCATATGAAAATTTACATCCATTATGTATGAAATTTGAAGATGTTTTTCATGTAGAGGGTGATATGCCAACTACAAATAATTTCTATACTGCAAAACTAAATTTTTCTGATAAAACTCCAATTTACACGAAACAATATCGCCTTCCGGCAACAAATAGAGAAGAAATACGACGACAGTTTCGACAATTGTGTGAGCATGATCTCATTGAAATGAGCACATCTCCTTACAATAGCCCTCTAATAGTAGTCCCTAAGAAATCAACGGACGGTACAAAAAAGTATAGAATGTGTGTAGACTACAAAAGATTGAACAAAAACCTTATACCAGACAAATTTCTACTTCCAAGAGTCGACGAAATTCTCGATGGCCTTGGAAGAGCCAAATACTTTAGTATTATGGATCTACACAGTGGTTATCATCAGATACCACTTGATGAAAAATCAAGACCAGCAACAGCATTTAGCTGCGATGGCGGATTTTACCAATGGAAAGTCCTGCCATTTAGTTTGTCTACAGCACCATCTAGTTTTAGTCGAATGATGACTATAGCATTTTCTGGATTGGGACCAGAACGTGCGTTTATATATATGGACGATATTATTGTGATCGGCTATACAGAAAAACAACATCTTAAAAATATAAAAAGCATTTTCGAAACATGTCGGAAATATTGTTTAAAGCTTAAAATAATCCATTAAAATGTGACTTTTTTCGAAATGAGGTTACGTTTTTGGGACACGTTTGCAATGCAAATGGTTTAAGCCCAAACCCAGAAAAAATAGAAGTGATTCAAAAATATCCCGTCCCAACGGACAAAAGGGAAGTCAAGCGCTTTGTAGCTATGGCGAACTATTATAGACGTTTCATTCATAATTTTTCAAAATTGACAAAACCACTGACTTAACTGAATAGAAAAAGAGTAAAATTTATGTGGACTCAAGAGTGCCAAAGCGCTTTTGAACATATCAAAAAACTACTTTGTAACGCACCAATTTTAGCATACCCAGACTTTGCTAAAGAATTTCGAATAACAGTAGATGCAAGTGATATAGCTTGTGGAGCTGTGTTATCTCAAATTCAAAATGGAAGTGACAAGCCAACTATGTTTATTTCGCCCACTTTTAAAAAGGGCGAACGAAATAAAGCTATTATCGAAAAGGAATTAATCGCAATACATTTCGCAATAACGACTTTACGTCCTTATATTTATGGTACAACATTTTTGGTATACTCAGATCATAAGCCACTGATATATCTCTACAGCCTCAAAAGTCCAACATCTAGATTAGCTAGATTAAGATTAGATCTCGAAGAATACGACTTTACAATTGAGCACATTAAAGGTAAAGATAATGTGGTGGCAGATGCTCTATCTAGAATAGACATCACTGATCTCAAAGACACATATACAGACAGTCAGATCTTAATAACGAGTAAACAAAACAAAACAAATGTACAAAAAACTAGAAATGTGAGATGTTCAAACATGATATTAGCCATTACGAGGGCTCAGTCAAAACAAACTTTAAATACAACGTCCACAAATATACCGGATTCATTTGATGAATCACCACACAAAGTTAATGCCATTGAAAATATAAGCATTAATCAGAAAAAGGTTGCAAAAATACGAGTCACAAATGTGAAAATTAAAAATGGCGCGATGAGCAATATAGCTCTAACAATATATGCAAAACACAAAAAGTTATGTCATATTGAAATGGATCAAGCCAACGAAAGATTGACGTTACAATCAATCCTTTTGAAAATGGAAAGCTTGACCAGTAAATACAATATAAACAAAGTAGAATGGCCACTCTACGACAGAATCTTTGAATTCTGTAGTTTAAATGATTTTAAAAAAGTTGCAAACCCACAGCATGCTATCACACAGCCCACACAAAACAGTGGCGACAGTATTGTTTTTGATAGGTTTGAAACCAGACTGAATGGGCAATTGGGCATGTACAGAATACATATATTTGAATTCTTCTGTAGTTTCTACTATTTGTTCAGCAGATGTCGCTATTATTTTGTGTAATTTTGGGTCTTCACGTTTTTTTGTTTTTGTATGAAATTTGACAATTGATAGCACGCAGTGTGCAAACCAAACGTTAAAAAATCTAACAATTTATTTAACAAAAGCGCCCAAAACAGTAACAGACATAGAAGAAAAAGAGAAAATTATGAATTTTTATCATGAAAATGAGCTATTTGGCGACCATTGTGGCACCAAAAGAATGTACTCAAAAATAAAAGATGACTATTTTTGGAGGCACATGTCGAAAGACATTGCCAGATTTGTACGAAATTGCCATAAGTGCAAATTGTGTAAGCCAAATACAAGACATTGGGAGGCTCTGACACTTACGCCAACGCCATTTGAACCTTTAGACATAGTGCAGGTCGATACAATCGGCCCACTACCCAAATCGAACAATGGAAACATCTATGCAGTTACACTGATAGATGAATTTTCTAAATGGCTAACAATAATTCCGATCACTGATAAAAGCGCTAAGTCGGTTGCAAAAGCAATATTCGAAAAATTTATCCTGGTACATGGCCCGATGAAACAGATAAAATCTGATATGGGCACCGAATACAAGAATTCAATGATCAAAGAACTATGTTCATTACTGAAAATAGATCAAAGGTTTTCTACTGCCTATCACCACGAAACCGTGGGCGGCATAGAAAGAAGCCACCGTACTCTAAACGAGTATCTTAGAATTTACTTAAACGGAAAACTTGAAAATTGGGACGAATTTGCCCATTATTTTCAGTTTAACTACAACATTTCCAAGAATACGACGTTGGGTTAAAAATATAGCCCATATGAAGTATTTCATATGCGGAAAAGCAACATGCCAAAACATATATTCAACGACCAAATCGACATACTTTACAATACCGAAGACTATATCAAAGAATGCAAAATAAAATTACAAACTGTTTATGACCAAACTACAAATTTCATAAACAGAATCAAAGACAAAAATAAAAAACAATATGATAAGAAATTAAATATAAGTGAATTTAAAATAGGGGATAGAATTAAGATAATTAAACAGCCATATGAGAAGTTTAAACACATCTCAGATGGCCCATATATCATTAGGGGTAAAAACCACCCTAATGTAATTTTAGAATTAAATAATGGAAAATTCTATGAGATAAATAAGAATCGAATTTTACACTATTAAATTTCCAAATTTTATATCGTTTTATTCCAATTCAAGCGAATATCTTTTATACATTTAAGACATATACCCAAGTATTCATATACATTTACGTACTTAATTTTTCAGGTTCATAAGAACAAAAAGATAAAAAAAAATATAAAAATAAATTTAAAAATAACAGAAACTCAAAAAAAATAGTAAAAGCGAAACAAAAAAAACCGGATCAAAATGTCTTATTTAAACAATTTTGTAAACTAAAGGGGAAGGCAAGCTAGCAAATCCAACCCTCAAAAAAAAATTTCTAGCAAATCCAACCCTCATTCCAAAAGGGAAGGTGTAGCGCATGGCTTAGCGCATAATGCAAGCGGTCATGCGCACCGACTAACACGAATATGCAAATAAAGAGAACAGTTCTGTTCTACACTTGATCCAAACAAGTTGTTATTCATACTTAATCCCCCACAGTGAAACGCAATTATAGTAAAAAGGCAAGTATTGATGGAATAAACATAATTTACAATGATGTGCGACCTCAATAACCGTGTTAAATGGTATTAGACCAGGATGGACCGTGATGGCCGACAAAATAACCGTGCTAAATAGTGTTAGGCCATAAAATTAACAAATTTTGACAACCCCCATACAAACTTTTCAAAAATAAATTTTTTATGCACTATAAGACCTTGATGGAGTGGACTAATTTGGTCTAAAATCTAATGGTATCTATTCCTCAATATTCCAAACCATCCTATAAAATCAGATTTCAAAAAACTATCACGAGAAAAGAGATAATGGGTGTATGTGTGTGTCCGACCATTTTGAGAATTTTTATTTTTACAATTAAAAGATTGTAATTGCAAGACTTTTCCCTTCACACTACGCGTGGGTGGAAAAGTAGTATTTAGGTGATTCCAAACTTCCTGGCGGCACTGTATGTGTGTGTGTTTCTGTATGTATAATTGTATATATAATTATATTAAACGCAATTGTCATTCGCATCTCCATGCCCAAACAAAAATACTTGCACTCTTTTTTTTTGCACATACAAATCTCTTTCTCTCCCGTTATATATCTATATAACTAAATATTTACTTGACAATCAACCAAAAATGAATGAGATATTCTTTCGAAAAAACATAGCAAGAATAATCGGTCGACCTTGTGACAAGCAGAGGTCGCAACGGGATGGAAAAATCTGTCCGAGGCCCAATCGAATTATCTGTCTCTTGCCCGAGTCCGACCGAAGCCCGACCCGAAATTATTTTTTTTTA
>NW_022203081.1:2940-3164 GCF_009176525.2 Contarinia nasturtii | reverse complement strand
GACTATATGTCTGCGTCCAGACAAATACGATTCGATCCATTTTAACAACTGTGTATTCAATCCCATGATGTTTAGCTTTTGAATTAGTAATTTTATATTCACAGAATCAAAAGCCTTTGCGATGTCCAAATATATGGTGTCTGTTTGATGTCCCTTTCCCATGTTGATTATCGTATTCGATGTAAATTCTGCCAAGTTCGTTATCGTTGACCTATTTTTGATGA
>NW_022203081.1:0-2840 GCF_009176525.2 Contarinia nasturtii | reverse complement strand
GTGGTACAGTGTATGTTTCAAGAGATTCTCTTAACAATGTTGTGATTGGCCCCCGCAATGAAACCAAACAATGCTTGATAAATTTATTTGGTATTTAATCGGGACCACTGACTAGATCATCCGGAAGCATGTCAATTTGTTGTCCAACAAGCTCCTCAGTTATTTCAATCGGTGATATTTCAGCACAAATGTTGCGAATATTTTCAAACTCCGATAGATAATTTTTCTGTCTACTTTGAATAAAAACTTAATATACATTTGTATATTCGGAACGGTGCATTGTGTCATCAGTCCATACTGACAGTAAAAAGAGAGGAATTTCTGCAACGTTTTGAATGTACAGTAAAACCTGTCAATAACGGAATCCCATGGGGAAATTTTTTTTTCCACTATTGACAAGAATTCCACTATTTCCAGGTTCCATTAATAACAGGTTTTCTTGCCAATTCAGAAATGATTTTCCATTATTGAGGGTTAATTTGAAAAAAAGGAAAAATTCATTCATATTTTTATCATTATATAGGTAGCAAAATTTTTCAAGGATGATTTTAGAAAAAATTCCTAGAAATCAAAAGAATTTTTTGTATGGGAAATCCTAGCAAAAGGAGTGTTCCAATGGGAAAAAATTTACTTCCAAAAACCGCTCTAAAATCCCTAGCAAATCGAAAGAATTTCTCTCGCGTTTCAAAAACCCTAGCAAATCAAAAGAATTTTCCCCAAATTTTTTCCACTATTGAGGGTGAGCGTTTTTATACAATTTTCCACTATTACCAGGTCATTTTATATGGGAGAGCTCAACGGCGAAATTTTTTTTCCACTATTGACAAGAATTCCACTATTCCCAGGTTCCATTATTGACAGGTTTTACGGTAAAATAAAAGTATTTAATTTTAATCCCAAATTTTTTGAAAAAAATCCTCATTTAAATCATTGAAACCATATTTAAATCATTTGTTGATACAAAATTCATTTTATTATAAATTGCCATCGATTTGAAGGAGCGAAATTGACAGTAAAGTACACTGTAGAGATTAAAGAAACAATACATACACAAGCATCACATGTACGCTTAAAGTGGTCATCACAGAAATGAAGCTGAGCATGCGCACATGTATTAGTATTTTCATATACAGCATGTTTCGTTCTTCTGTTATAAAGTGTGATGTTTACTCCATGAAATCGACGACAATTAAAAAAATGAATTCAAAAAAATTGTTTTAAGTTTTGTTTTAATATTTTACCTGAGGATTTTTCAAATATTCGGGATTAGACTTGAACCCTTTTTGAATTTATATTAAACTATTTAATTTGAACCAATCAATGGTTGGTTAAAAAATTCGCAACAGATGGGGAACAAGAGATGGCGTTGTCGTAGATTTGGGAACGGACAATAGTCATCATATTACCGGGTTTGTTCCGATCGAAACTATTGTTTATCGGAATAATTGTTTTGTGTGTGGAACAATGATCGAACTCATTGAGTAACACAGTAAAATGATCGAACACATTGTTTCACACTTAAAACCATAGTTTCGATCGGAATTATGTCGCTAGAATACCAGCACAGGTGTGAACTTTGGCCTGAAGTAGATGGAAATTATGGACGAGAAATTATGCAAAATCGGCATCACATCATCATTTGAATGGATTATCATTGGTTATTTACAATCTAGCTTATATTGAGGTCTCATTGATATTATCAAATTAGTTGAATGAACACTTGAAGTTGCAAATGTTGCCAAAAGTATCCACAAATTTGGGTACCGGTGTTGGATCAACGATCGGTGATGGAGTGCTTGGCACTGAAGATTGCAAAGAATTAATAACGTCTACTTGAATCGGCGTGGTCATTTCATAATCTTCAAGTATAGAAGTTAAATTGTTTATTTCGGTATTTGAAAAGAAATAATTGTCTACTGAACTTGGATCCCATATCATTCCAGTGGTATCATTATGGGATTCAGGTAGAGCCGGCGATTGGTTCGTGAATCGAGCATACATGCTTGAGCCTGGTGAATTGGATCCAGAAGTAGTACTTTGTACAGGCGAACCATAGATATTATTTGGCAGTGGTGAGCTATAGATATTACCTTGCATAGATGAACCATAGATATTATTTGGCATAGGTGAATTCAAATTAAGTGAGTTAGAGACTGCAATTGCGGTATTTTCATCGCTTGTACTCGAATTATTTACGGCATGTATTATCTTGAGAAATTTATATTTTTCGGTAATTTTATCACTCGATTTTTTATCACTTGGTGTTGTGGCGAAACTTTTAAAGGCTTTATCTTTTGGTGTGCCGTCACAGAGCTGTGTACACTGTTTTAGATCTTGAATAATATTCACAATGACAGACTCTTTTAAGTTGTTTGATGTACGATTTTTCATCATGAACTCTTCACTTGAATTCAGGGGCACCTGAACGACTTCAATCTCTCCCACCCACATCAATATCAGTACGCCTGAAAATCGAAACGGACACATTTTTCGTCAACAAAGAAGGTAAGAAAGATGAAAAGAAATTCTTACCAACTGTACTCTCCGAGAATCGTAGCAAAAAGGTGCCGATAGGATAGTTGGGAAACTGTTCCTCCAAGAATGCATTGCTTGCAAATCCCTCGACGAGACCTTCTTCCCATAAATTCTTGATATTGTCTTTTATGAATTTCATAGCGCCATAGTACCAATCCCAAAACATGAAATTTACTTTATTCGCCTTTGAACAAGATGCTTCCCAGTAAAAGTTATCGCCGCGGATGATGTTTTCTCGGATAGCTTTGTCGTCTGCAAACAATTGTTATTTTATTAATTTGATGACACTGTTTTGGTTTTTTTTT
>NW_022203080.1:0-3705 GCF_009176525.2 Contarinia nasturtii | reverse complement strand
GTGCACGTAGAGATGGCGCTGGGAACGCGAAGCTCAAAAAAAATATACAGTCTATATAGAAAGCAAGTGACGGTAGTAAAATATTTTGTTTGATCAATTTGTCTGTTAAAACATACCATTGATTGTTCCATTTCAATCCAACTCCACAAAATAGCAAAATACAAGTTGCAAAGCATTCAATGACTTGTTACAAGAAATGTGAACAATCTGACAAGCAATGTAGCGTTACATCGCTCCTTAAACGACCGACTGATGTGTGATTTTTGACTCACTGTAACAAATCACACAATTACCAAACAATACATTCATTTTTTATACCGTACATAGTTTCCCACCGCATCGAACGTTACTTTCGGCAGTCGTGTGACGATCGTATGTTTTTCACAGTCTTTGCATATACCGGCCGAATGTGATAAGAAAGCGTGATGACACGCTCACATTAAATTGAATTTGAACAAGTTTTATTTAATTTCCATCACAATCGCGTGTACTGTGCTTTCCACACTCTAACACGTTTGTTATTATTTGAACTCACATACGGCTTGAATAACATGCAACACCTCTTCACACACTCCAATCAAACGACAACTATTTTCATCGTTTTTTTTCGATTCGGTTGGTGTTTTTTTCGCCATTTTGAGATAAAGTTATTTTTTCCGTATTTTAATTACGTCGGGCAAAAAAAATACACAAGCTCAATTGATGATGATGAAAAAACGAACTCACAGAAAAAATATCAATTTCGAAAAATTGTGTTTGCATTTTGAATTTTATGCGTGTCACTGTTTGCGTCGCTTTACAGACTGTTTTTCAAAATTTACTGCGATAAAGGCTTGGATTTTTTTTTTGTGCCGATGAATGTGATTCTTGAGTTTAATGTGAGAAAAAATTGTCACGATGACTTTTGAAAAATTGTATTTTTTTCTAGATTGAAATCAGTTTTTTCATCTTTTAATGACAAAGTGACTTGTTTGTAAAAAAAGGAAATATGAACGTATGGTGAAACGCGTGTGAATATGAATGTATGGTTTTTGTGTTATGAAAACTACAGTTTAGAAAAGAGAAAAGAAAGTTTATGTAAAGTAGATGGATCTATCATCTCATTTCATCTCATAAATGCACTTATTTAACCAAACGTATCAAAATTTCACTCAAATTCCTTTCGAAACTTTCTTTGAATTCTATGTGATTTCAAATTCAAACTTTTACACATACCGTCATAAATGGTGCCAATTTTTATAGAAACTGTGCAATGGTCATTACTAACATTCGTAATCTGAAGACTTTTTTGAATCAAATATTTACAAATATTGAGTTCAACTTGGTAATAAGAGTATTTAAAAGGCACACAAAGAGTATGTCATGACCTCTTCAGCTTTTTTGCAAATACCTTTTATCCAAACAAGTTTTAAGTGTGATTTAAAATCCCAGAGTTGTTTATTGCGAGAAAAGCTGTCATTTAAACCTTCTTTCATATAAACGGTGTCATCAGACTGTGTCTACCACCAAAGTTCATTTCAAAGGCCGGTTGCCAACGGTGGACAAATTACCTGTGCCACTCAATACTTTTTATGAAAGACCCTCTAAATATGAAGCCGATTTGACCAATAATTGAGAGAGCACACTTTCTGCAAATGAGAGAGGAAGATTATTGCAATAAAGAACATTCAATTACGGACATAAAAAGTATCTTTAGTAGATGATTTTGCAATCGATTTTAAAGGAAAATTTTAAACACCAAAAAGTCTCTTAATTATATACTGTCACTCGCCCATTGACTGACGTGCATCATGTAAATATCAAAACCAAATGTTGCACCTTCCATTCTCAATCAGTTAAGGAAAGAAGAAGTTGTGATATTTAATATGGATGCACTGGCATTCATTTGTAACAGTCAGATACAAAATATTGTCATTTTTCAAGTTGTATCACATTTCGTAATTTTACTTTGCGAGATGATCCAAATATCAAAAAAATATATACAAAACCGCAATTTGTCTGTGACACAAACTCTGTGCCCGATTGATTCGATTTGCTTTGGTGCAATCTCAAAGAATTGAAAAAGTCAACTTTTTACATTTAAATTTTGAATTACCTTTCATTCCAATCGCGAATCAATGCCAATCGACATTCAGACTCATGTGAGTTGTTTTTGGGTGTTGCATTTTATCTGAAATCAGCTTTAGCTTTGAAAAGCCTTTCTAAATAATAAATGTTTTCCCCTTTCTAAGTGTGTGCAAAAAAAGTCTTCGACAAAAAAGAAAGAAAGACCAAGAAAATGAAGAACCATCGAAATTAGGATGTAAAAAAGTGGCGATTTTATTATTATTATTCATAAACTTAAAAAAAATCAATTAACACTAAATGTTTAAACTAAAAATCTCTTATTTTAAGTGTCATTTTCAAAGTAATAAACTAATTGTGATCGAAATAAAGAATCGTATCTTAATTATATGCATAAAAAAGTTTAACTGGTGGTAAATTGAGAATTTCATAACTGCGATCGATGTGCTTAAAATATGGTTGTAAAAAGTCAAGAATTTTGCTGCGATATTGATAGACCAAGAATTTTCCTTCGGGTTTCAAGATGGATTTGGTTGCAATCATAATTTGGTTGGCGACTTCTTGGGGCATAGTTGAAAATGGAATTGAAGAAATAATGTAATCGGGTTGTCCCAATTTGTTTTCACGTAGCACCTCTTCAACATCAGCAGCTGAGCGATCGGATGCAATTAAACGGTCGTCGTGATATTCATTTTTCAAAAATTCAATCAAATCTTCATTTATTTCAAAGACGACCAATTTCGCATCTTTGCGCATGCGACGAAGAATTTCAATGGAAATATTACCAACACCAGCACCGTATTCTACGATCAATTTTGAATTTTCGAAATCGATCGGCGCAAGAACTTTATCCACCACAAACTGACTGCTCGGAAATGCAGCACCCAACATCACCTGTTGAAAACGTACGAAAAAAAAAACTTGAGATGAGTTTAATCATATTTAGACATTTTTAAAGGTTAAAATCGCAAAAAACGGATTCACGTGAAAATTAAAATAAATGCAGAAAATGGTGAAAATAAAATGATAGCTTACCGGTTCCTTGAGGAAATTTTTGGCAAATACCAAAACTTGCTTCCGTTTTGATGGTAGCTTTGAAATGATGTTGCCTTGGTCGTCGTAAATGAACTCTTCGGCTCCAATGGCAATATTAAAAAGTCCTCTCAAAACGTGTGACGCGTAAAACGAGAAATTAGCCATCACTTCCAAAGCCATTTTTTGTCACTTGTTAGTTGATAACTCGAACGAAAGTTGAGTATTTTTTTGAAGTGCAAATTTTTGCTAACTGGTTTTTTCGATGATTTGAGCTCTTTTTTAATTTCGAGAAATTAAAAAAAGTAGATCTATTGGAACAATATAATTAATCTAACAATTGATTTACGAATGTATTGTGTCACTTTTGAACGGCCGAATACAAATTGAAGCATTGTGTTGCTTAGCACTGTTTTTATAGCCGTTTATCAGCGCAGAAAAAATACATTTTTTATAATCAGTGCGATTTTTTTTTATTCGTTCAAAAATTTTGAGTCGTGTACCATGAGTCGACAGATTCGCATTGGAATGATCAAAGCTATGTATTGAGATAGTGAGAGCAGTTGTTTTGATCAACTCAATACATGAGATGTGAATAGATGATTAAAC
>NW_022203079.1:0-3087 GCF_009176525.2 Contarinia nasturtii | reverse complement strand
GCTGATGAATTTTATGAATGGCTTTGCATTAACCGTATTACTGTTCTCAATCATACTCCATCCGCTTTTAAAATGTTTATTAAAGCAAAAAGCAACAGCTCACTGTCGGATCGACTGCGGTATGTAATCTTCGGCGGCGAGAAACTAGATCCATTCCTTGCAAAAGACTGGATTGAAAAATACTTTAAAGAGCAAACAAAACTCGTCAATATGTATGGTATTACGGAAACAACGGTGCATGCCACATATCAACAATTGGAATCTTCGAAACACACTTATTCAATTGGACGGCCACTCTCAGATATTTGTGTCTATGTGCTGGATGCATTGGGTGAACCTGTGCCATTGGGAGCGGAAGGAGAGTTGTATATTGGTGGTGCTGGTGTGGCCCGGGGCTATTTAAATCGATCAGATCTTACCACCGAACGCTTTTTGTTTGATCCATTTAGTGAAAATCCAACAGCACGTATATATCGCACTGGTGACTTGGCACGCTATCTACCAGATGGAAATCTAGTATATTTGGGACGCACTGATCAACAGGTTAAAATCCGTGGTTTTCAAATTGAACCCGGCGAAATTGAGGCTCGTTTAATGAAACATCCTTCGGTGCGCGAAGTGGTTGTGCAGCCATGGAAGAACGAGATTTATAGTGATACACGTCTGGTTGCCTATCTAGTAGCCGATCCAGATGCATCACTGGCTAACGATCTACGTACATATCTGGCATCTCTATTGCCTGATTATATGGTGCCGGCGGCATATGTATGCATATCAACATTACCACTCACACCAAATGGCAAATTGGATCGACGTGCACTTCCAGCACCGGACGATGAAGCATTTGCTCGTCAAATATATGAAGAACCACAAGGCGAAATGGAAGAGAAACTGGCCGCAATCTGGAGTGAACTGTTGGGTATTGAGCGAGTCAGTCGAAATGACAATTTCTTTGCGTTGGGCGGGCATTCATTGATGGTGATGAAATTTTCCAACCTTGCAAAGAAACACTATAATATACACTTTGATGCGCGTGGTTTGTTTTCATTCCCAATACTCAAAGACTTGGCAGAGAGAATAACTAACTCTCCTAACAAACTGTATTGTGATGAAGCTATTCCAGTTCGTCATCGTGGCGATCAGATACCCATATTTTTCTTACCAGAAGGTTATGGAGACATTTCATATGCTTTTGAACTAGCACACGAAATTGATAAAAGTGTTCCCGTTTATGTGTTACCGTGGTCGCCACCAGACAAAGAACAGCCATCATCCATTGAAGAAATGGCCAATACTATGATTTCGCTGATAAAGAAGGTAGTGCCGAATGGCCCTTGTGCTATATCTGGTTACTCTGCTGGGGGTATTTTAGCCTATGAAATAACGAATCAACTTATAAAGAGTGGCTATCCAGTTTCATTTTTGGGGTTAATCGACACGTACCCACTCACAGAAGCGAGTGAATACAGTAAAACTAACTGGTTTTTGTATGCTATTACATTGAAGTCTCCCTTCTTCAAAATGTTAAATGATAAGGTATGGTGGGATCGTGTAACTAAATTACGTCTAAATGAAGCAATTGAAGAGGTTAAGGTTAAAAATATTGATTTGAAAAATGCAGAAATCGAATGGGAAGCATTGTTATCGAAACAACGCACTCACTATAATAATATATGCGCAGTGTACAAGATCAATGCAATGCCAATTACCGTTAACTTATTTAAGGCAACAGAGTTTGATCAGTCACATGATAGTTATGCATACTTTTATAAGAACATTCAAACAGAAAAAAGTGTTAGTGATTTAGAGAAGATGGATAATGTTCCAGACATTGGTTGGGACCGTTACCATCTTTCAGACTTGCACATTATCCCTATAAACGGTGGTCATTTTACAATGATGACAGATCAGAACAATCGAACTTTATTGGGAAAGAAAATTACTGAATTATTATTATCAAAATAAACATAAATGTTAAAACTTAGCTTGGGATTATGGTTATTTGTAGTAATAATAACATTTCAAAATAATCGATTTATATAATATCTGTTTTGAAATAAGGAATATAAATTGGTGTTTTTTTTTAGATACGGCTTTTGTATCTAGATAGATATAGATAATTTTTGTTTTTTTAGAAAAACATCTATTATAGATATTGATGCTTATCTGAATAATTTGTATCTAGATAATATCTAAATTAATTTCGAAATATTTTGAAAAATTTATAGAAATTAAAACGAATCTTTTTACGTTATTATCAACATGTGGACAGTTCACTATCTCTTGTTGTTTGCATTTTTTATAAAAGGGATGGTGATGATCTACCAGTTTCAATAAATTTGAACAACTGTTTCACACGCCGTTCCCTTCGAATGCATCCATAAAACACAACTCTCCCGTATCGTATAGGCTTATTAAGATATGCATATACAATAAAAAAAAAAAAAAAACAAGAAATGCTTTTGCTCTTCATTTGTATGGGAGGAGAAATAAAGAGCTGAACTACTTAATTAGTTGATTTGTAAATTCCGGTTGATTTCAAATTTCAAAAAATCGTTCATACCACTAAAATGTACGACAATATGTATAAAAAAATATCAAAACCCGGAACAACATCGAAATTATAAATCAAGAAATATCTATCTATCTAATATGAATATTCTAGATAAGTTAAGTATATAAGTTTTTTGATATATCTATCTAGATATCTGTGTATCTAAAAAAAAACACTGAATATAATAGAGGAATATGCAATGTAAATGTTAAGAAAAATGAATGTAATGTAGCAGGTATTCCAAAAAGAATTTTTCCCAATATTTATTTTCTAATACCAATTGTACTTTTAATTGAGAATAAAGAGTAATACGTACACTAAAAGGACGAACTTTTCCTCATGGTGGTCCATGCGAATTAACGGATGTATATCCAAAATGCCGGCGAGGTCGAATTTTTTTTTTTCAATCATCTCATTCATTTCTACCTGAAGTCTCCTTAAGTATACCACAATTCAAAAAAAGTGTACCTCGAAGTTGAAAAAAATATTGATTCGTCGTCGAATAAATGCAGCAATATTATTTTTACACAAAA
>NW_022203078.1:0-9725 GCF_009176525.2 Contarinia nasturtii | reverse complement strand
GAAATTCAAATATATTGTCTGCATACACCACATGGAAAAGGATGAACTTGTCGACAGTTATGTATTTTGGGCGAGATAACCATTTGAATCCACAATTGAACTTCAACCATTTGTAGTAAAGTAACACGTTGTGAGTCTTTGCTACAAAAATCGCTTACGGCATTCTTCGGTGACATCTTTCACGGTAAACTTGGCGTCTCCGTCGTTATTCAAGCAGTTATCCGCAAAATCGCCGGCAATCGATAACATTTTCACAAAAATTTACAATTTTTCGCAAATTATTCGTGTGCTTCACTTCCAAGCTAATTGACGCATCCAAATCCATCAATTTTACCAAACGCACCATATCATAAGTTGCAAAAAAGTTTTTTATTTACAAATTTTGACTTGTGAAAATGAGTGAAGCAATAACGTGGACGTTAGAGCAATTCTGTCGCATAGAAAATATTTGTCGATTTAACATTGTCGATCCGTTCATCGAAGGAGAAACGAAATCCAAAGATACAGATGAATTGGCACCAATAAAGCTGCTGCATTGTTGAAAGAACACGTCACGATTGGATCGATTGAAAATATATTGATCGGACAGTTTCCAATGGGCGACGATGCGACCAAACAGATTTTCATCGAGCAGGTATAGATACAAAAAAGCATAAATTTGGAGATTACGATAGGGATTAGATATTCATGCAATTCAAAAAATTCTGGTGTTTCTAGTCCGTGAAGTTGGCTCCTTCATATAAAATGTGTATAAAAAAAATTACTGCGAACCAACTTCACGCACTAGAAACACACCGCTAGTTCTGCTAGTTTTTCTAGTATGAATATCCCCTTGGAGATTACCTGTGCTAATCAAAAAAAATTCACTCAAACTCCATTCGGTTTATTCTTGTAGATTTTTTGGTTGATAAGCAAAATTCGAATGAATAAGAGCATTGTATCGAACTGTCACACAGTTCGGCTTTGTTTTTATATGTATGAGTGTGACAGCTTTGGCTCGCTGCGCCGATAAGAATGAAAGTTGGTTTTTATTTATTTTCCAACTATAAAAAAATCATTGCGTTTTGTTTTCACCCTTCTGATACACGCATTGAATACGAGCATTTGAGAAATGATTCATTCACTGTAGTTACATTCTACTCCCGAATTTTAGTGAATTTTCATACAGTGAATTTCAATAAGTGAATTATTGTCATAATTGAGAATCGGTGTCAACCAGTATCAAGAACCGACAGAACCTAACAAGAAGGAAAACGAATTTTATAAAATCATATAGGTTAAGGTACTTTGAGGATACGCCAGCTAATCGCTTGCTACATCGACAAATTAATTTATTATTGAGGTTAATAATTCATGAGAAACGACAGTCACACCATTAAATTATGGATTGGGGATTTTATTATTAAGTTCCCATTTCCCACTAGTGGCGGGCTCAAGTACGCCTTCAATAATAGAAATCTCTTCTACCATTACTCTAATTGAAATAAGTTCTGGAAATATTGAAATAGCAACAGTATTTGAAAGAAATTATGATAAAAAGTGGATGGAATTGGCAGCCCCATATGCGAAGCCAAGAAAGAAAGAGAGTGAGTTTTACGAACTATCATCTTTTTTTCGGTGCATCTGTAACTTTGTCGATAATTTTTATATTTCTTTTATTGTGTTAGTACATTCGACCAATTTACAAAAGCAACCGTTTATCACGCAAATTATGTTGCCAACTTCGCATCTAACATCGTCCGATAAGGAATACGATTTTTTTCATTCTAATTTCATCAGATGATACAAAAATTGAGTAGTATATGCACCACCATGTATATGCCATTGGTTTGGAGATAAAAAATTCGTTCTCAAAAATGCTTTTAATTTTTCTTTATTTTTTTATTTTACGCACACAAAGTGCTTCAAAAACAAAATAGATGATTAAAGACTTTTAAATCTTTCTAGATTCAAATGATTGTTTTTAGGAATACATGAATTACTTTAAATAAGATTCTTTTAAATCAAACAAATATTGTTGAAATGCTTGAGATTAAGATAGTTTTCCATAATTGTTGCTGAAGCCAATATTATTTCTCGCACACGAAGAACAATGCATCAGAACATTCTTCTCGATATTTTTTGAACTTTTCTGCACCGTTCAACATTATGCAGTATTTGTCAGAATCTTAACTGGATAATTTGAGTCTTCAATCCAAAATTGTTTGGTGTCGGAGCCCCCAACTGAATGTAAATAAGAACAAAGGAAGTATTAGATTATTTCGGAACTATTCTTGCGTTAAAGATTTATTCTTGTGTTATTTGAATTCTGCTAAAAGTGATTTGAATGAAAGAGGATATGAATGGTGTAATAAACTCGCGATCTGGCTATCGATGAAGGGTTTTGAAGAAGTAATATTATTAAGGGAATATTTTTGGTCTATTTTATATTTCGTTTTGCTTTCACACATTGTTGCGTGTTAAATACGCTAGACGGCACTTCTTGGTAGTAAGCAAACTCTTTTTTTCTCAATTTTGTCTTTAGCGTTTCTAGTGTTTGATTATTACTACAAAGATTTACCAAAATGGCTTTTTACTCTATAGCAAATCTGTCAAACAATATTATATTTTTTATTCAATTTTATACATTGTTATAAAACGATACAAAAATTTTTAAATTGATCTCATCTGATTCATTTGCAAAAATAATACATTGCACCACGGTAACATCTAGTTGCCTACGCATGGGAACTGACGGTTGAATTTATTTACCAAAGTTTGCTCTCTAAAGTGAAATATTGTAGAAATTTCCGGGGGCCCGCAAACTCCGAGAGAAAAATTATTTTTTTTTGAATTTCACAGATAAAAAAATATATTTATTTTCATTTTCCAAGATAAGAAGGTTGCTTGTTTTTACAGTCAATAGTCAGTCAGTTTGTCCCAAAATAGTCAGTCACTTTTTTTGTACACGGGTAGTTTCTGAAAAATTTTCTCAAAAGCTTTGCCCCATACCTTAAAATGGAACAATTTAGGACTCTTTCATATAAATTGGAAAGTGCTTTCGAATTTCTATGGATTTTAATACAGTCTTGATTTTACTAGAATACACAGATGATTTTTTATTGATGAATGTTAACTGCGAAAGTAGAAGGGCTCATTAGAAAATCATGTAGTTGTTTGAATTTCTACAGTGTTTCCATAGAAAAATATAACTGAATTAGGCTAACTTTTCATCTGACAAACTTTTGATTGCATAATAATGCTGCTTAAAAATGTATTCTAATCTTAATCTATTTTCAAGTGCTTTTCATTTTATTTGTGCATTAAAGTGTAAATGTTTTTTTTCAAGAATTCCGGACCAAAAAAGTGTAAAATCGACTTTGTAAGATTTGACCCCATATGAATGAACCTGGCATCAATGGAAATGATCAACAGGAAGGACTTAAAACACTTCTTTTGTTCCAGCCAGACATTAGGTTTGAGCTATGGATATAGCGGCTGCTATTTCATAGCCGCTATTCATAGGCGCTATTTATCTCGTTTTGATGCATTTATGCATATTGTTCGTTATTTTCTACATCTCTCTCTCAAATGTACGAAAGAATAGTAGTCTATGATATTCCTACTCGGTGTTACACACAGCACACGAATTAAATAGCGCTCATGAATAGCACCTATAAAATAGCAGCCGCTATATGCATAGCTCGAGCCTAATGTCTGGTTCCAGCTTGAAGAAAAAATGCTCGAAAAAGTTAAATTCAAGGAATGGATGAATGCTGGCAGTTAGTATTTTTTGCAAATTATTTAAATTATTTCCAATATTTTAGAAGTTTACGTAATTTTCGGGCGGAACGCGCTTGGAAAATGTTGAACGAGACGTTGATACTTTCGTCGACTGTTTCTGCGAAAAATTACAATCACTGCCATTTCCATGACTATGTTGCAGAAACAAGCAGATTATTTGAAGAATCAAAAAGAAAAACTGTGTTTTGATGAGATAATTGTTCAAGAATCTGCCCAGCCTTACTACTATTCGAAGAATACTATTTCAAGCATTTTCTATTTTCGATCAATCTCATCGTTGAAATATTAAAGAATGTTTATGTAAATAAAGTTTTTGCTTATATTCTATGCTTAAGTACGAATGTTGTTTTAAAAATTGATTATTTAATTCGATTCATATTTTGGATTCCTTAAACTGCACCAGGAGCTTCGACATGCATTTGTATGGCTAAAATTCTTCAAAAAACATGGTTCTCGTGCATTTGCACACACCTTCGGCAACAATACATCTATCAAAACAAAAATTGCTAAATTCAAAAACAAGTGTTTTCCGTTCTTGGAAAACTCCCACTTACTTTCGGTGGCACCCATATTCTCAGAGAGGAAAAACACACGGCCATCGACCAAATGTATCCGCTTAGTATCCAACAATATCGACGTCAGCACTTTAGCAAAGTTAATTTTTTTTCTAAAAATCGAAAATTAACAAGAATTATTCTTTAAAAAATAATAGCAACCGTTTTTTTGGAATGTCAAGTATGTGTGAGTTTTTACGAATTTGAATATTTTGAGCAAACACATGGACATGAATATGGTTTAGCGAGCAAAGAATATTTTTTCCATTTGTTCACACCAATACACATAAATATGTGACGCGCGCTATACTTATAACATGAAAATTCCCCTTCTTACACCAGAGCATTGCATAGGCCTTGCTATAAGCAACTTGCTTGCCTGCGTCGCCTATCATGCGGCATGATAGGTGACGCAAGCAAGCAAGCATGCGGACATATACGGCATACGTAACATATGTATTACGCGATTTGTGCGAGATGCGGTACACAGTCAGTCGACTAATACACAGATATAAACGATACAAAACGTTCGCGGCACTGTGTATCGCATCTCACAAAACCCGCTTAATGCATATACATGTATTAAATATGCTTTCAAGTCCAAACAAATGTTCGGTGTGACTGTATTGATGAAAATGACCAATAATGAAAAAGAGCCAACAAGCATGCGGACAAATGAACAAACCGCCTGATACACATTGTGTGTATTACACATGTTATGATTGTGTTGATTTTGACACTTCTACATAAAAAATATGATTTTATTATTTCCTTTTGATTGTTTTTTTTTTTTAAGTAGAAATGTTTGTAAACTATGAGCGAAGAAACGCAAAGATTATGAAAAAGAAAAAAATCGCCTCAATTCATGGCTAAGATAGGCTTCCGTACCCTTTGAATGAATATTTTAAATTGTCCGATATGCTTGCTTGCTTGCGTCACCTATCATGCCGCATAATAGGCGACGCAGGCAAGCAAGTTGCTTTTAGCAAGCCCTATGCAATGCTCTGCTTACACGAACGAAGCACATACAATTCATATAGCGATGAAAAGGCGTGCATAAACGGAGAAGTGTGGAGACCGATTTACATGTAAAGTATATGCATCTCCATGTAGCCCCGTACGTGACCGGTGAATTCCATATATCAACCATTCGGGTTGTCCGAAGCCTGATCATGCCCGTAGCTAACAACACCTCTAATGCGTATTCCGAGTACTAATTGACGTTTGTGACAATATGGCCGTCACGGTTTGGAAAATTCATAATGAATCGATTAAACTGCGTTAAACTGTTAAAATAAAACAGAAATAAATAGATTTTAATTTTTTACATTTTTGAAAATAGTTTTTTTTTGTTTTTTAATTTTGTGAGATTTTCTGTCCACAATATTCAAAAATATTAAATCAATAAAAATGAATTGGTTGACATAACCTCACTTTTGTGTCACAATCGTGATAAACGGATTAAATAATTATTAAAACAGTAGAAATAAAAATATTTTAATTTTTTACATTTTTAAAAATAAAAATTGTTTGTTTTTTTTTTGTAGTTTCCGGTAGTTTCGTGAGATTTACTGCACAATATTCAAAAATATTAAATTAATAAAAAATGAAGTGGTTGACATAACCTCACTTTCGTTTAAGTTATTATTTGATCGGTTTATCACGATTGTGACACAAAAGTGAGGTTATGTCAACCAATTCATTTTAATTAATTTGATATTTTTGAATATTTTGGACAGAAAATCTCACAAGATTAAAAAAACAAAAGATTTTTTATTTTCAAAAATGTAAAAAATTAAAATCTATTTATTTTTACTGTTTTATTTTAACAGTTTAAGGCAGTTTAATCGATTCATTATGATTTTGCCAAACCGTGACGGCCATATTGTTACAAACGTCGATTAGTACTCGGAATACACATTAGAGGTGTTGTTAGTTACAAGGTTTATATAGGAAATCCTATACCATGATCGGGCTTCGGGGTAGTCACATCCTCGTAAATCACATCGTTTGCTAACAAAAATATTAATTATCATTTAGTTCATAATTATTATTAGTGGCAAAAAGTTTTCCGGAAAATCCTAAAGTCTCCGATAAAATAAATGTGGAGAAGAGCTACACGAGCATCACGGAAGCTGAACTGGATATAAAGACCACTATCCACAACTGCAAAGTGAGCAAGTCACCAAAGTCTTCAATCCATGTTATGTATTTCTTTCTGCATACGGTGTAGTGGCTTTCGGAGAGAATTTGTTAAATATATGTAAAATCCACTACGGTGGAGTCCAAGGACAAACACTTTATTTATATTGTAATGTTATTGAAGTATGCGTGAGTATGTATGAGTGTGAGCATGAAATGGAATTGTCAAATGTTGCCCGATGCATGAATGTGGCGAAATGGTAAATGTAGCTGAGTTGTGTGAAAGTGACACTTGTAGCTCAGCTGTCATATTGGAACATATGTCTCTTCCTATTCTGTTGTGAACACTCGAGCCGAACACATCGTTGTAAGAGTAAAATCAAATTGGAATAAATTTAATTCAAAATCATCCGTGTCAGTTTATAACTTATTACAATATGATGATAATTTTATTGAATAATCTGTTGAATGATCTTTATTGCGTGTTACATTGGTGAATGTCTATATTGAACTCAACGTTGGTGGCGAAGCCCGGCACGTATATATCGAACAAAGAGATAACGTATTAGTCGTGCGACGCTGCCAACGTAACGAATAAGATTACACTGTAAAATATATGCGTAAATATATAGGCTTAAATGGAGGAGGTTGAATAAATATAAGTATGTGTTCTGTGGAGGCCACTACAACGGAAAAATTGAGGTGAACAAACCAGTTGAATTTTATGATCCAAATACCAAGCACTAATATATGTTTACGACACAACGCCTACAGCATCTGACCGTCAATCGTACACATGTGGCTGGCTAACGCTTCAAGCGTGCTGATCGGATAGAAAATGAAAACAGCTCCTATATAAAAATTCTAATATTCGGAGAGAAAAATATTTTTCGAATTCTTTGAACCAAACACGTTTGAAGCACCGTTTGAAAATCTAGGAACGATCATTCTATGCCACATTGAAGATATCCCATCACCCAGCGTAATGCAAATTTTCATTCGAAACTATCATGTTTAATAGGTCGTTTTACAAAGTAACGTGAGTGTGGAAATTCTAAAATCGTTAAAAAACTCACTCAACTGTCGAAGGTTTTACCGTCCATGTTAAAAGAACCAGTACCAAATTTGATTCTTCAAGGTAATGCTAGAAATCTAAATGGAAATGGAAAAGTGAATAATTTTAACTGGATAGGGAAGAAGAAATTATGGTAGTTAAGAAAAAAAAATGTAAACCATAATAATTCACTCTTGCAGAGGTGTAGCGCATGCGACCGTATATTGACGGACATGCGCATCGACATTAAATAAACAGTTACGGTTCAGCACTCAAATAGGACACTAGTCTTTTTATTAAATCCCGTTATTCTAATATCTTAGCTATAAAGTTTTATAGGTAAGTGCATGTACCTTTTCGAAACTGATTCTACAGATTATGGACAGCGTGGAGATTGAGCAGTTGATGGTCGAGGTCGGCTCACTGTCATTACTCCCACGGATGACAACTTCATCCGTACCCGTCACGGATGCTGATATATATTTTATCCGTATCCGTTAAACTAAGCTTGCGAATACGGATGAATTTTATTTCCGTGGGATGTGTATCCGTGAAAAATTCTTAATACATCACCGGGGACGACAGTCCTCCAAGTGACGCAATATTAACATTATGTATCTATATAAACGAACGCGTTATTATTCAACGCGGTGGTGATTCACCACTGGTGAAAAAATGATGGTTATGTTGTGTCTCAAAATTCGTATTACGATGATGACGAAAGAGACAACAATGACGACATCTGTAGTGACCCACCTTAACGAATATAAATATATACACGATCGCAAACGATGTTGTCCGTTGTGTCTGTCTTTCGTCAGTTCATAGTCGGTCATCGATTGCACCCTGTCATTTCGCAATAATACATTTTTTGGCTTGACAATATATAAGCTCTTCATTTAAAATCCATACACTTACATAATTATTGAATCGTTGAAAAAAAAAACATGTCATAAAATATTTTTCTAACGTTTTTCTTCAAAAATTTTATAAAAAAATTAATTTGTTTATAAATTACAATAATTTCAAAAAATAAAATCTTTCATCGATTAAATAAAAAGAAACTTAGTTGGTCTCCATTGTAGCATTTTGGTCCGCCATGACAGCATCTTTGTTTTACTTGACCAATCACAGAGAAGCAAAATGAAGATGCTGTCATGGCGGACCAAAATGCTACAATCCCAAATAAGTTTCCTTTTGCATTTTTACGGTAGGTGTCGCATTGGTATAACTTTTTACATTGGATTCTTGTTCAATCTATAAAAAAAAATATTGTTATTTTTAAACAAATAAATTTAAAATATAGAGAATTTTTATGAAAAACGAAAGGAGAATATTTTATGATATGTTTCTTTGTTTTTACTCGACCATTCAAAAATTATGCATGTTGAATGAAGAGTTTATATATTGTCAAGCCAAAAAATGTATTATTGTGGAATGACATAGAGTGACATTTACATCAGCGCCGTATATCGGATTAATTTCGCTTAGCAAAGGGGGGAACGTCGTACTCGGTCCTTTGTTTTCCCTTAATTTTAATTTCAATTAATTAATTAATTGTCAAAAAAAATAAAAGAAAAGAAGGAGACTTTTTTGAGTTTACTCACATGGTTTTATCCGTATATAAATAGGTTGGGGGTATATTGAGGTTAAGTTAGAAGAGGTTCACAATTTCACATAAATTTATTTATTAGAATTAGGGGTGACATGAAAAATGTGAAACTGGTTCGATGTAAAAAAATAAAATAAAAATCAAGGCTAACTCGATCAGCAGCATCATCAACATTATCATTTTATGTGCGCATTAATTAATAAAGAGTTAGAGAATTCTCTCTTAAGAGACTTTTAGAGGATCAATGTAAAAAAATAAAAATCAAGGCTAACTCGATCGATCAATTATTTTAGGTGCGCATCATTATTATTATTATTGATTTGGGAACAACCAATTCATGTTTTTGCGTTTGGATTAGAGGTAAACCAATTACCATTCCAATTTCGGACAGCGCAAGTAGTGGCGGTGGCGATAACATCATTCCGTCTTGTTGCTTATTTGTTAAAAGTGCAACAGAAAATTAGCATCAAGTGATTGTTGGAAAACCGGCAATCGATCATGACAATGACATCAGTGAATACAATATATTGGTGTATGATTTGGGTATGATTTTTATTTGTTTGAATTGTGTGTTTCGAAA
>NW_022203067.1:0-2241 GCF_009176525.2 Contarinia nasturtii | reverse complement strand
ATGTTTGATCAATACTTTCGATTCTACATGCCCTCCTACTCAAGACTTTTACAACAAATGTCGAAAATAACCAATCTTTTGAAATTTGCCTGTGCACCAAAAGGTAATTTTGTCTACAATATTCCATGTTTTCGTCCTGAAATATTCTGATTAGGACATGACAGATGTATTCTAGAAGGAAAAGACGATGTACACTCAAAGAAAATTTCCTATATCTTAAAAACAAATCTGTTGAAAAAAACATCATCGGGCATCGCTTTTCCCTTCTAATATGTTGAACTTTTTTGAAAAATTGAAATTTTTGGTCAAATTTCAAAAAATGGACCCTTGGAGGCGCTAGGTCTGTGACATCAATTATGTCAAAAAAACGTCATATTCGTTAATCTTACATATTTTTCCATAACTTATAACTATAGCCAGTATCCCTTCTGAATTTTCACAAAAATCGAACCACCCTAATGAACAGGGTGGTCAGTCAAATGCGCATCGACAACAGGAAGGTACGCAAACATCAAGCCATGGAATGGGATATCATCGGATACAACGACAACCATTTTATAGCGATTTTGGTTCGAGCCGCCGTTGGGATAATCGTCCACAATTTCATCAAAATTTGGTCAATAGGTCTTTCCAAAGACTGAATTATGTGGACAGCCGACGAAGAAATGCACAACACTTTGATAATTGCTGCTGCAAAAAATGTTTCGATGATTATGAGAGAAGATATGAGATACAACCAAAATGGTCGTATGCTTGATTTAATCTGGACAAATGATGTTGAGTTGCTTCAAAGCTCCATAAGCGACTTTCATTTGTTGAAATTTGAAAAGCATCATAATGCTATTACTATACGATATAAAGAGCCAATCATAAAGACAACTGAAACAATACATACCTATCGAGATTTCAACAACGCTCACTATAAACGAATAAATGAGTCGCTTCTTGATGTAGATTGGGATAATGTTTTTGATACAAATTCATTAGAGTTAAGACTGGATAATTTTTATGCAATTATTAGGTCAACAATAGAAACTCATGTCCAGTTAAAGACAAAAATCATCAGAAAACAACCGATGTGGTTTAACAAATCATTGGTTGAGTTGAAGAACAAAGTCAGCAAAGCACATCAATATAAAAAAAGGCTCAACACACTTGAATCAATTGAACATTACAAAGAAATAAGAAGGGAATATAAAAGATGTGCACGCTCAGCTCTCGGAGATTACAGAATAGAGATGGAGAAACAGATGGATGATGATCCAAAGAAATTTTTCAAGCACGTGAATTTCAAAAGAGGGAAAAGTGAAGATCTACCACATGAGATGACTTATTTGAATGAAAAAGCAAGCGATCAATTAACAATTGCTGGTTTTTTTGCTCCGCTTATAGCTCTTTAGAAAGTGATCTGCGAAATGACAGCTCGGAAATACAAAAAATACGTGATATTTGTGCTTAAATATCAATGATCGAAATAACCGAGGAGCTTGTAGGTCAACATATAAGCATGCTGCCAGATGATCTTGTCTGTGGTCCTGATGAAATTCCAAACAAATTCATCAAGCATTGTTTGATTTCATTACAGAAGCCAATATCAACACTGTTAAAGGAATCACTTGAAACTGCCACTGTACCGCAGTTATGGAGAACGTCCTTTGTCAGACCAGTTTACAATCGCCGAAAAAACGTTCAAAATTATCGCGGTGTTGCTTTACAGTGCATAACGTCAAAAATTCTAGATTCGATCATCATAGACCATATCAATCTATATTTGAAGAACATAGTACACGAAAGTCAGCATGGATTCATCAAGAACAGGTCAACGATAACAAATTTAGTAGAATTTACTTCTAAAACGATTATTAACATGGGAAGAAGACATCAAACAGACGCCATCTATTTAGACATTTGTATTACAACAAATAAACCGTGTGAAAAAAATTTCATGTTGCAGTATTATTTGGAGAAAAATAAGAGCTACTGTTTCGCCGCAACGATTCATATGTGCAAAAGAATAGAGTCAATACAAAAACAGTTTTTACTTTTTGCGCTAAGGAGAATGAACCGGGATGGCTGTTTCTACAAATGATTACGCTGGAGGAAAGACGCAAGATGGCGCAAGTGTCTTTCATCTTCAAAATTAGTAATGGAGATATGAAGTCAGCTCATATATCAAACAGTTTAAATTATTATAATTCAGCGCATAATACCCGTACAACGCCGCTTTTTGATATACCGATT
>NW_022203061.1:0-1282 GCF_009176525.2 Contarinia nasturtii | reverse complement strand
AACTCAATGGAATTGTCTACGCTCACGAATAAACCATTGTGAGAAATAGAATAGTTCACATTTCTTAGTCGATGTATCAATAGCAACGTATTTTTTCTTGTGGACCATTTTTTTCATCTTCAATAACAGATATTATTAGCCACACACGTTGTACTCGGATAAGTTTTAACTACTATTTTTTTCGTAAGTACTTTGGCATATATTCAACAATAAAAAATAGTTATTGTTCAGGTTTTGGAAAAAAATGAATTTTCCGCTGTATCATCCTTAATAAACAAATACTTCACAATTCGAAAATTATATTTAAAACTTGGTTGCGTTGAAATTAAAGCTTCTTTAAATATAAAGAAAAATAATCACATTTGAATCGCTGGAAATAAAAATAGTTTGAAAGGAATTAAATGAGTCTCTTTTGGGTGTGCTCGATCTTTTTTTCTCTTAACCAAAATCCACTTTCGTTTCAACTTAAGACCACATGGAAGGGCCGATTTCATGTTTCGACCTTTGTTCCATTTGCGAGTGAAAAGTTCACACGCGAACTTTTGAAAATGATAATCAAAAGCAATGTACCATACTATTGAAAATGATGAGAAAACTGAAGTGGCGCAATAAAATCAGCATCATAACATGCCATCCAATTTTGAAATGATTTATCATCACCAAATCATATGCGCTGCGTGCCAACATTACCCTTATTTTTAATTCAAATGTTGTGCGTTTCTCATTGAAACGGTGTATATGTGTGTGAGCCACGCACAGCATCATTGTTTTACCCATACTTTTTTGTATTATGAAGAGTATGAAAAACGTTTTATGCAAAAAGAATCAAATATATTTCGCTGTTTGTAGCGCCCAAAACAGTGATATGAAGTCAATGCGTATGGATTTAACCGTCGAAAATGCGTTGCGTAGCAGCCTGTTATATATAGGTGAATTCAATTCAAAATCCATTGAGAGAATGTGTGTGTGCGTTGTTTAGAAAACACTTAAATGTTCGTTATGCAAAACTGCAAAAGGTACTGACTTTCGAACAACAACAAAATGTGACAGAGAAAGTATTTTTTGATTGAAACCATTCAAACAAGCGGCGCGCATTTTTTGACATGTCGCGATGTGATTTTGTTAGCTTGTTTTTTTCGTTCAACGCGACTAAGTTAACAAAGATTACATAAAAATATATTTTATCAATCTGTTCCACCAAATGCAGTTCGCTACTGGAATTATATTATGAAAAAAAAAATGAGAGCGAAACGATACAAAAGCCACGATGAGCGTGAGGAGA
>NW_022203060.1:0-4567 GCF_009176525.2 Contarinia nasturtii | reverse complement strand
TTTGCGCTGTCTGTTTGTATATTTGGTTTTTGCTCACATAAATTTGTATTCGTCTTTTTGTAGAATATTCTGTATGTTATTGTTTTCTTCTTAGGCCGTCAAATCATTGTATGGTATGATTGGTATAAATTGTAAATATTACAGTTTTAATTGAAAATAAATAATAATCGTTATTTTCTGATGATTAAATATTGAGACGGTTTGTGAATATTAATTTGCACATGCTATTAAAAGTGAAATATGAAAAGCTAGACACCATTAGGGGGTAGACACACATTTTTACTATGCAAAACTAAAAGTATACTAGAATCCACTAGAAGACAAATATATTGATTCTTCGACCGATCAATACAAAATACATTGCCAATACTTTTTTTATGATGAGATTAATAACGTTAACAGTACATTTTTGTAAACAAAATATTTGCGTTTAGTGAGAATAATGGTTTCTATTGTTCTCAGTATAAATGTCTTCACACTGGCAATGCGATTCATTTGGCCCAATACTAGAAATACTAGCAGAATATTTGCGTTTTTGTTTGTACACTAAAAGAAACTAGAAGAAAATAAAAGAAACTCAATACATATCAAATGAAACTAAATGTACTAGAAATTGGTGTCTATTCCCTAGATTAAAAGTCACTTTTTTATATGATCAACGACGTTCCCGATGACATTTTGAATTGACGCAATTTGATTGGGAATACTCTCGAAGAATCAGATCAAATTTATATGTAAACTGTCCATTTAAATTTCTAATTTTGGCGTCAGTGTGTTGATCTAATACGATTGTTGGCTATCTAAATAGGACTGCAATGAAATCGAGTCAAGTCAAATATCCACAACGTTTGAACAACGCATCTCGAGATTTGAATTTTTATATATAAATTTATAGAGTTAGTTAAAAGCATGAATAAGGTGAGTTGTATGTTATGAATTATGCAAGGGGCGGAGATGAGTGAGATTCAAACATGTGCTTCTTCTTCAAAACAATACATACACAAGCATCACATGTACAGCAGAAGTCAATAAGTATTCATCACAGAAACAAAGCTGAAAAGCGCACGCATGTATTTGTGTTTGCACTGCTGTTATGGCGTATACTTTTGATGTTTGTGAGTAAGTGTGTATGTATTGTTTTGAAGAAGAAGCAAATGTTTGAGTCTCACTCGTTTAGATGTAAATTACATAGGCATTTCCAGGCCATGGAATTATGAGTTTGAATATTTGGATTAAAAATATTCTATTAATTTTTTTTTTGTTTTCACACAGTACATTGGAGTCGTTCTATTTGCAACTTTGGTGACTATGATCACTGTGTCTGCAGCACCTCAACCACAATGTAACTTGTTATTATTCGAAATGAAATCGATTCATTGAACTAATTCCATTCTGATTGTCTTAATTATAGTTTTCGGTGGATCCCCACTTGGTGGACTGTTACAGGTATTCGGAAATTTTGGGCAAGGATATTATGGAGACTATGATAGAGGGTATTATGGTGATCGACATGGAGGCTATGGAAGAGGATATTATGGTCACTCACATAACCACCATCATCATCGGTTAATATTTGAAATTAGCCATAAAACATTTACTTCATTATGTTTTTGTTTTCTTCCAATAAATATAAATACTCAACAAATTGACTAACTAGTTCTTAAACTTACACGGAAGGAAAAAATGGACATTCGGAGTTGTTCACTGTAATTTCAAGTTCATCGCTTTATGTGCAATATATCCTCTCATTAGGTTTGATTAAAATCATTACATGGAAAGAGTTACTTATCCTTATTTTTTCTGTTCAAGATAAGTTTAAGTCTCGTTGTACGCAATGGAATGAAATTTTTGCATTTTATTTATTCTCACTTTATTTATTCACGTTTTATTTCACAAGTTTTCGAATAGCCGGGATACGGATAAATAATCAGGTTAAAAGACTTGTTTCGCTGTGTCTCGCCTAAAAAATGCGTTACTTATTTGAATTTGCATATAACATTGCAAAGAGTCATTGTTTTATATGATCATTTATATTTTCGATGACGGTGACGATGTTTTTTAGGATCGGCGCAATTTGTAATGATGATTGGAAATACCCCAAAAGAAACTGGTTTTAATAAGGCTTGTAGTCTGTCTGATTTTTTTTTTATTTTAATACGTTTTTTCGGCTATTGAGATCGTCAGTATAAAAGGGACTGCTATGAAATCGAGTTCGATCAAATATCCAAAGCATTTTAACAAGAGCTCATCTCGAGATTTGAATTTTAAACATTTTTTGGGCGTGAAGGATATTTGTTTCAAACATGAATTTGGTGAATTATTCTAAATATTTGGTTTGAAAACATTTAAATAATTTTTCTATTTTCGTATAGTTTATTATTGGTGTTATTCTTTTTGCGCTATTGATCACTGTAATCAAAGTGTCTGCAGTACCTAAACCACAGTGTAGGTTGAAATATTTCGTGAAAAAGTGGATAAATATAATCAATTCCGATCTGTTTGATTTAATTGTAGTCTTTGGATTCCCATCTTACGGGTATAATAGAGGCGGATATGGATATAATCGTGGGCATTACGGTGGCTACCACGGTCGTCGTCGCGGATCAGGAGGATACGGAGGGTACTCGGGCTACGGCTCCGATTAAATACTCCATCTTCTGAATAATATTTTAAACTTACTGAAAATTGCTTTGTTTTTCCATATGTTATTTTTTAAAGTCAATAAAATACCATATGATTGATTATGTCAGGCAAAAATCTTCATCAACGCAACTATCTACTGTGTCTTATCTTTTTTATGTTAATTTACAGATGGAAGAAGCCTATTTTGAGATTGTTTTTCTTCATTGATATATGAATGTAATTTGACTCGTATATGTTCTGTGTTAGTGTACAGACATTTTTTTATGAAATCATACAAATTCGCTTTGATAATGAATTCTGTCCCACATGACCTTTGTGATTTGTTAGTTTTTATTTGATATACTTGCATCACATACGTTTGTATCGTTTTTCTTAGTTCCTGATTTAATAGAATCATACATAAGTATTGGCAAAAATATAATAATCATCGCCTCAAAATAAACGAAGTATGTATCAAGCAAAATAACATTCGAATTCTGACTAGTGTTCTAGTATATGAGCTCAGCGTTGAATTTAATTGGTTTTTCTCCGCGTATGGAGAATGTTTAAGTTATACAAATTCTTTAAATCAATAAACAATCCAAATTAAGAATTATTACGCTTAAAATATTTGAGAGTTCCAATGTATTAATTTAGTTAACTTTATTACTCTTCATTTTGGGGTGTGCTTTGATTAAAGTTGCTCCTGTTTTAATCGTTCCTTTGGGTAAGAAATATATTTAATTTTTGCTGGCCCTTTTCAATACATAGCTTTAACATTTCTCTTTCAAGGCTTTCATGCTAAGTAAGATTTACAAATTTACGAACAATATGGGTAAAGTTCTTTAAGCAATCACAGTATCTATTAAAAGGAAGATGCCATTTCGTAAAAAAACATTCTTATCTAATTGATTTTATCTATTTATCCATAAAACATTTGGAAAATTAGAAAGATCAAACATTAGATGATAATGAATTTACGTTTCACATTGACTCACTCTTCAAGTTGTTGATAAATAATATTGAAATCCCATCACAGATACCAGGCAAATATCATTATAATACAATTCAAATGAAAAAAGAATAATTTCTTTTTTTATCCAGTTCCCGTGAGAGTCCAGTTCCTTCAAACATTTTGAATGTGATTTTCATTTCTTTTCAAAATTAAAATGAAAAATAATAAAAAGTTATATCGAAGAATCAAAAACATTTTATTTAGTCGAAATTCATATTCAGGGTTTTTCATAGATACGTATCTATCTATATCTATAAAAGATATCGTAGATAGATAAAATCTAATATCTATCTAACTGCTATATTAATAATTTAGATACGCCTCATATCTATCTATCTTTACCGAAAAATATCATTAGAGAAAAGATAGATATATACAAATATTTCAATTTTTGGCCCAAAAACGAATATTTTGTATGAGAGATACCCTTAACCCTCCTAGGTATAGAGTTAAAAAAAACTTGAACGGATAGAGTCGGTCCATTGGACCGCCCAAATAATACATACAAAATGTATGAAAAGTCTATGAAACGAACAAAATTATCGTGTAATTCCATTTCTTGCATTATAAACAATGAACGCAGCGACTCCACAATGTGGAGTCCATATACATTGATCAAGTTTATGAAGAAAGGCCAACGATTTTTGCCTCGTTGACATGAATAGCTATGACACAGTTGATCTGAATGATCAACGCCACCTTTTGTGCTGTTATAAAATGTGTTGATTTCATCTTCAGAAACCACACTTTTGTTCGACAGCGAACGAATCATGTTTGTATTTCTTAGCTTATATACACATATACACAAATTCTTTCTTTTTTATTCTTTGCTACATTGCTGAATCTACTCTACAGACATGGCTACCATACAAAAATCCAAATTTTTTGTGGCTTTAGTTATGAAAAGTGTTTCAAAAATTAGGCGTATCT
>NW_022203059.1:0-1634 GCF_009176525.2 Contarinia nasturtii | reverse complement strand
CATATGGAATTTGGATCTATTTGACTCTTAATATAAAATTTGATTTTATCATATAGCTTGATGCAAAATATCGTGTTTTTTTTGTATATATTTGTGTTTACCTTGTTCATCTATCTTAAGTCCAAAACAAAAAAAAGAAGAGAATATATAAAAACAAAATTCTATATGACATGTCGTTTAGTTTTGAATGTATTTATTTTATATGTTTGTTTTTTTAGGATCCATAATAAAAGAGAACTGATAATTCGGAGAAAAAAAGAGTGCAAGTTCAATTCAAAACAAAAATATGAAAATAATTTTATAATTCACATCTTCTCTCACCTATTTCGAGTATTTTATTCAAAATAAATAAAGAGGAAACCCTAAATAAGCAAATGGTTGATTGTCAAATAAATTACTGCTGCTAGTACCATCTTCTATTATATTTAACAAAAAGGAAGAAGATAAAGTAAATACTGGAACTAAAGGAAACATATGCATTTTTTTATTTCTTGTCGATTTTATTTTTTTCAGAATTTGTAATGAAAAAAAGAACGGATATTGGGAAAAAGCGTGCAATTCAAAAATAATTCTATGTTTTTTTTGAAGTACAATGGGAGAATTGACAAAAACAGTCATCAAACAATATAATAATCAGCATAACACATTGTGTACTAAATAAAACACGTAGCATACCAAGAGCTGGAAAAACTATGTAATTTACATGTAAATGAGTGGACCTGAAACATGTGCTTCTTCTTCACAATCAATACACACACTAACTCACAAACATCACAAGTATACGCCATAACAGCACAGTGCTGACTGCAAACACAAATACATGTGCGCGCTACTCAGCTTCGTTTCTGTGATGAATACTTATTGACTTCTGCGTTCATGTGATGCTTGCGTATGTATTGTTTGTGAAAAAGAAGCACTTCTTTGAGTCTCACTCGTTTCCACTCCACGTAGCATACACATATATTTTTTTGGGGTTATATTCGGTATTTATAAGATCATTATTATGTTTTATGACACTTTCGAAAATATTCAACATTGTTTTATTTTATTCTTGAAATAGTGCTGTAACTTCATAAATAAACGATCTTAATTTAAGCAATGGTGTAATAATGTCAATAAATAAATAAAATTCAAAAATATTGAGCAGCTTTGATAAAAAAAAATAAATAAGCACAAAAAAAACATCGTTCTTTTTCAGAGGTGTAATAAAAGTCACTTTTTCTCTCAAACTTCATAAATAAACGATCTTAAGCAATGATGTAAATAACATCAATAAATAAATTCAAAAATATTGAGCGGCTTTGATAAAAAAAAATATTTTTTTTATTATTTATTATTTCTAAAATAAATAAGCAAAAACATCGTTCTTTTTCAGAGATATAATAAAAGTCACTTTTTTCTCTCAACAGTTTTAAACGTTATCCACATTTATAAAAAAGGGTAATGAAAAAAAAGGAAAAAAAAGGTTACATGACGCTATCATACAGGGTGTCTCACGAACTAGGCGCACCCCCTAAATTTAAAAATTTAAAAAAACGCTTTGGGGGGTATGTTGGGGGTAAAAAATAGAAAATTTCTATCGGAGCAGAATTTTGAATTTTTCCCCAGGGGGGTTGGGGGTGCCCCCAATTTTA
>NW_022203058.1:0-3788 GCF_009176525.2 Contarinia nasturtii | reverse complement strand
GCTACACCTGTTGAATTAAAGCATAAAAATATTCAATGAATACAATGTGCGAATTTTTTTTCATTCATTATTCAAATAATGGTAATTATTGGCTTAAGTCAAATGACTTTGAGCAATCATGTGCTCATCTTCGCTATTAAATTAAAGAATATTTCGATGCCAAGGTTTGAACATATTTTTTGGTCTCGAACTTTACGCTGCTTGAAAAATTGGAATACGCGAGTATTGTATGGCTTCCATATCATCGTATCCACTCCGATAGAATAGAATCAATTCAAAAAGATTTTGTCATCTGGTCATTACGATATGTATATCAGAGAGATGAGAATTATGTATTGCCACCGTATCAGTTTAGATGTGATGTTTTGAACATTCAACCGCTTTGGAGACGGCGTATAAATGCCTCTATATTTTTAATTTATGATCTTCTTTTGGGTAAAATAGTGTCTAGCTCGCTTCGAAATAAAATTGTATACACACGACAACAATATAACGTAAACCAATGAAATTTAAGAAATACAGAACTAATTAGAGTTAGAACGTTTACATCGGAATATGCACATAACCAGCCATTTTACGTAGCTTGTAGGAATTGTAATTTAATAAGAGAAACGTTTTTAGAATCAGCATCGAGACAAATTTTTAGAGGTAATATTTTTAAACTGGAAAATGAAATATTTGTTGAACGGTGAAAACTGTAATTTTTATAAAAATTGTATTGAAAATTAGAGATTAAAACAATGAACACAATCGATATCCGCTGCTCCGAAGTCGACAAGGCTGGTAGCTGGATATTCGATCGGGTATAGTGATTAATTGTGAATGGTATTCTACAAAATTTTGTGATAAATACAGTCTGTGATCAGACGGTGAATGAATAAAATAAAATACGTTTGGGGGTAAATCGATACATGCAGGGCAAGTCGATACACCTTAATATTTTCGAGTTTTTTTAAATATTTTATAATTCTGTTTTTATTTCAAAGTGTAAAATCTAGAAATCACGTTTCTTTGCAAAAAAATTTGCGGATATTTTAAGGGTTAAAATTTGAGCGCAAAGATTGTCAAAAACACAAAAAATGGGAAAATCGAAAAAATAAAAAAAATTGCCAGGAATATTAATGCCCATGTGCTCTAGGGTGGAACATTTTTGGCATAATTTTATGGCCACTTGGAAAAACATGTCTTATAGTCCACAGATTCAAGATATGAAGGAATTTTCAACTTGCAGTTCCATATAAAACAGCAACTTGAAAGGAATGGTGGTACATTTAACTGGAAAATCTTGAAAAAATGCGCCCAACTTCTAGATCACATTGGACCAGGTTGGATCCACCTGCTCCACAGGATTCACTTCCAAACAAGGATATCTATTATGGGTATCCAATATGATATTTTTGTTCCTGGGTAAACTTCATTAACACACGAAAGTGAAAATTATATGGGCAGGAAGTGAACAAAAAAAATTTAACATTTAAAATTAAATGTCAACAAAACAAAGATCATAACACGAAGCCTGATCATGCCCGTAACTAACAACACCTCTAATGCGTATTCCGAGTACTAATCAAAGTTTGTGACAATATATACAGTTTGGCAAAATCATAATGAATCGATTAAACTGCGTTAAACTGTTAAATTAAAAAAAAAATAAATAGATTTTAATTTTTAACACTTTTGAAAATAAAAAATCTTTTGTTTTTTAATTTTGTGAGATTTTCTGTCCACAATTCACAAATATTAAATCAATAGAAATGAATTGGTTGACATAACCTCACTTTTGTGTCACAATCGTGATAAACCGATTAAATAATTATTAGAACAGTAGAAATAAAAATATTTTCATTTTTTACATTTTTAAAAATAAAAATTCTTTGTTTTGTTTTGTAGTTTCCGGTAGTTTCGTGAGATTTACTGCACAATATTCAAAAATATTAAATTAATATTAAATGAAGTGGTTGACATAACCTCACTTTCGTTATGATTTTTTTAAATTAAATTCGAATACACTTACCACAATTTGACATTTTTGGTCATTTGACCATTGAGGATACTTTTTGTGTGGTAAGTGTATTCAAATTTAATTTTATAGCATAAACAGCGTCAGATTCGGTCTTTTCATGCCAAAAAACCTTCAAATACTCATTTTCAGAGCGTTTGAATGGATACCAATTTTACTTCAAATTGTGACTTCAAAGGGGACTAACCAAATCAATTTTTTTTTCAAATGACACAATTTTTTTAAACGAATTATGTGGCTCAACTATACGTTAACCGTACTACAACGCCTGATAGGTCCCGCCTCTGGGATATTGCATAAATTCAAAATGTTACTAGAGTATAAACAGCCAATTTGAGTTTTTCGGGAAACTTCTGAGGAAAATTTTGGAAAATCCTGACGTGATGGGGGAAAACGAATGATGCCATTGAAATCAGCGCACCCGAATTATGTAAAATTTGAAGTTGAAAAATGATGCACAGTGTTATATGTTAACAACATTCAATGATTATAATACAAAAAAAATACCAAACAGTGATACTAATTTAATTGATTTAGAAGTAAATCTATCAACAGTTGAACTGAGAATTGAAAAATATTTAAAACAAAATAGATGAATTGAAAACATAAATGAAATTATTTATAAAATTAATAATTATTATTTGTCTCTTCCAAAAGCGCTTGATGTGAGAATTTAATTATATTGTATTTATTTAAATTATTTTAAATAAACCACCAAGACGAAGGAACGCTGTTCGGTGCAGCAATTATTATTATTAAAATAAACACAAAAAAGTTTAGATTCTGTGAGGAGAAAATGCCGAATCGGTATTTGCCGAAAATATCACGCTTGACGGTATACGCTTGACTGCCGTCAGACGGTTGATACTATCAGATGTACCCATCCTTATCGCGAACTTAAATATAACAACCGTTTGAATTTTTGCGTTGTAGATTTTTAAATTTTTAAGGTGTATCGAATTACCCCCATTACCCTATTATTTCAATAAATATAAGTATATCGTAGCTTAGCTTACGTATTGGGCGTGTGGCATTGACAACGTCATAATTTAATGAATTATGATTGAGCTATGTTGCTCAAAGCTTAACTATGGTGAATAAACCGTGCTCAGATGGAGACGGTCGAAATAATATGGGAAAAGTCTAGAGGCTCAGTTGAAGCTCACTACAGTTAGACCTGTGGGCAAAGTTTTAGCACTCTATCGGCAACCCGTGAAGGTTTTTAATCGAGACTCATATAAACACAATTATTTCGACAAAATTATATCATAATAATGTGTATTTCTAAGGGCAAGTTTAGAGGATTTTGACAAGAGAAAAGATAGGGCGTTTGTTTTGTGGCATAAATAAGTTTTAACACATACTTCCCGAACTCTTGAAAATCACAAAAAAATGGATTTTGTAAGGGAGCTATCGTTATGATGTGAAACTTTGCGCAGGACATTTTTTTCACAAAAAAATAACAATCGCAATGTATTAAGAAATATTAAAGAAAATAAAGGAGTACCTCTCAAACAAAACTTGAAAACTTTGCACACAAGATTTTTGGACCAAGAATAACATATACACATGTGCTGCGATCAAAACTCGCATTTGTGTACCACCCTAATGAAAGTATTGACGGAAACTCGACATAAGAAAGGAAAAATAATTCATAACATTCACCTGTAGACGATTCAGATGAATTGGAATCATCATCACTGACATTGGCTACGCTACAACTTGCTGAAGCACTAGCGGAAACACTTTCACTGCTTGAAGACCCGTC
>NW_022203057.1:0-1468 GCF_009176525.2 Contarinia nasturtii | reverse complement strand
GATGAGCCCTTTCGCTTTATTGCGCCTTTCTCCTTCTTTTCTGCAGCCTCGATACGTTTTTGTTGGTTTTCCTTGAGTTTGGAAACACTTTCAGGTGATGTTAGAACTGAATCGTTGCGGCGAAACAGTAGCTCTTATTTTTCTCCAAATAATACTGCACTTTTCCGTACATTTTTTTTTCCAAAACTTCTGCTAACATTGATGAATGTATCAATGAAAATAGAGAGCAGCTGCGACATGAGTTGATAGTGAGTAAAAATACAAACACATGCGCGCGCTGTTCAGCTTCGGCGCTGTGATGATATACGTGTGATGCTTGTGTATGTATTTTTCTTATATGTTTGTCACACAGAGCTGATGACAGTTTCGATTGCTTGTATGTTTTTTTTCATTAGAATCGGCGACAACAAACAAAATGAAATGAAACAAATTACTTTTTTTATTGTTTTAGTTATCGATATATTCCTATTTAGAATTTAGTTCAATCGTATTTGCAGTGCTTTTTATTATTGACAAAATTTAGACAGTTGTGTATATACAGATTTTTCAATTCAGTGATGAGAACAATGCAATCATTGTTATAAAAAAACATGTTGTCAATGCATAGCCCTGCCTTAAGGCGGGGTTGAGTTTTTTGCGTTTTTCTTTTGAACCACGTAATTTTTTCCAATCTTAGTTAGAACTGAATCAACCAGTAAAAAAATTCCCAGCTCTGGAAAAAATTAATGCACTAGAGGGTTAAGATGCCGAAGTTAATACGCGCCATTTGCAATTTTTCGTAAACAAACAATATTTTGACCGATTCAATTTTTATCACTTTTTTTCTTATTTGTAATTATTATTGAATTTTTTATGAATTTTATTGGAATTTATTATTTATCAGAAAATTATTTTCGTTTTTTTTTTCGTCACATAATGGTTACAATAAGGTTGTAAATTTTCTGTCATTTAATATGTTACAATAACGTTACATAAATGTTTCTATGACCATTTTTTTATCTAGTCAAAACTATCATGTTACTATAGTTTATTTATAGTTACATTAACTTAAAAATGACGTTGTTAATTGAGTCAAAAAATTAATATAATGTTTGGTTACAATAATGTTTGGTTGCAATAATGATCTAGGGGCTTAATTCAAAATTTTCAACGACTGAATTCTATAATAATATCTAAATTAACTGAATTTTTCTGCAAACGAATGAATTCCTGTGAATTCTACGGCGATTTCATTCAAATATGTGAGATAGTGGTGAATAGTTTCTGCTGGCAATTACTGCAATATTTATATTTTGTGTAACGAAATTGTAAATGCTTTTTATATTTTTTTAATAAAAATTAATTTTATTTTCAATGTTGTGCGATTTTCTATCGAAAACAATCGGAAATAATGAAAAAATAATAAATTAAAAAATATTGCTGTTATCATAACCTCACTTTATTAATTTGACACATTTCATTCTATTCA